>NW_017263662.1:583188-616791 GCF_001662655.1 Pseudogymnoascus verrucosus
TCTGCTCTTTCATCTGCTCTTTTGTCTGCTCTTCCGTCTGCTCTTTCGGCCAAATAATCAGATCGCCCGGGTTCACTCCCTGACTACAAACGTTGCACACCCGGTTGAATCTCCCCGTCAGGATCCCCTGATTCATATCAAGCATGCAGTTATTGGTTAGCGTGAAGCGCAGTCCTTCCTCTTGTGGGATCACACCGTTTCTCATCGCCCGAGTGCTCGCACAGTAGTGCCATGGTGTTGGTCCTACGCAGCCGCAGGAGTAGGTTGTAGATACAAGGCGACACATGGTGAGGGCATGTGCTGGTTTGGCTCGTTGTTTGGTCTTTGCGAGATAGACTGTGTGATGATTGAGAACTGATTGAATGGTAACTGAATGATTCTTGACTGATTCTTAACTGATGATAGAGAGATATTGTCGAGAGGATGTCTGGGGAGGATGTTTGGGGGCGCCCGAGAGGATGAAGTCATGATGGCATGATTGCAATGCTGAGAATGGAAGGGAAGGTGCGAGAGGGTAGTTAAAACCAAGGGATAGAAAGAGCAGGAGCTGTTGATGAGCAAATGGCGGGAGAGGGTGGCTCAGAGAAGGATGGAAGGAGCGACTGAGAGGTGGTAGTTGCAACATTGTAAACAATGCGCGAGACTATATGAAAACAAAATGGAAGGAGCCAAAGGGAAGCCGCAACAGAAAGAGAAAGAGCGAACCCCAACGTCACGTCACCTCGCGAGGAAGTCACGACCTCCATAGTGTGAAGGAAGGGGCGATAGACACAAGGCGATTAAAAATGTGAGAGAAGGAGCAATACCAGTTGAACGCGGGAAGGAAGGACCGAGACACTACATCTGAGACAGGAACAGAAGGAGCTAAGGGCGTCCCTGCCAGGCCAAAGAAGCCGCCAGGTGAGAATGATATGGAAGGACCGACACGCCATAGCCAAGAACTGAAGAGCCAAAGAAAGAGCGATGAGTGGCATTGCCCAACCTACTCAGGGAAGTCGCGAACCAGCAGCCAAAGCTCCTTCCTGACTCAGAAATGTACCAGGCGCGTATTAGGCTCGTGTTGGCGCCATCATTGTTATAACCGGCCCGACATGCCATCGTTCCGTCGTTGCTTGCTGGCTGCGTGCGAAATGATAGGCTTTTCTGCTCATTGAATGTATCTTGAGTAATGCAGTGAGAGATGTCTGCGCAACTCTGCCGATGAGGATCATCCGGGAGGATGCACGGAGCTATTCCCGACCACATGCCTGCACCCACCCCTTTTTCCATCCCCTTTTCACCCCTTTTCAACCCTTTTCATGCACTAAACAACACATCCTTCTCCATCCTATTTCCACCCCTTTTCTTACTGTCCAAATGACACACAAGACAATCCATACTACTATCTAACTAACCATCCCATCCCGCATATCATCTCACAAAATCTCTCCCAATATAAATTTTCCAAGGACACATAATATACGAATTTAAAATGCAAAATATATAATACAGCTTTTCTATTTCTATTCGTGTATGCCCGCTATATAAAAAAAATACAACTCAAAAATCGCTCTAGATCGCACACGTCACATCACCTTCCGCCGACAATCCATCATATATGTGTACCCGCCATCCATCCCACCACAGAAAAGCCTCTCACATCAAACACCACACCCCCCATCCCAAGAAGCCTCTCGACATGACTACAAACGCTATATGCAAGGGGTAAACGAAAGTCTCTCGACATCAGTGCTGGAAAGTCTCTCGACGTCACAAATATTTCCCCCTTTCCCGTTTCCTGTCCCATGTCCCATGTCCCATACCCATACCCATGCACCATACCGTGTAACCGATCCATATACCGTTCCGAATGCCATTTGTCCGTTTGCCCGGGCGCTGTTAAAGTCTCTCGACATCAAAACGACAAAGTCTCTCGACATCAAAACAACAAGTCTCTCGACATCAAAACGGTTGCAAGTCTCTCGACATCAATGCTCAAGTCTCTCGACATCAAAAATGTGTTACCTTCACCTCATCCCAACGACCACAACACACCCACAACACACCCATACCAACAGCGTACCACACAGCACGCAGCCACCTACACAACCCACTCCCAAAACTTCCCCCAAAGCGTCGTCGGCGCAATGCTCTCCCACTCCTCATCCTCGCACGCCAAGCTGCCAGTCAGAATATCCGCCTCCGCAGACCTAACCCACTTGGACCTCGTGATAACCTTGTGTCCCACAAACAGCACCACGAAGAGAATCAAGCTCACATACGCCACGAAGAACTGCGTCACATCCCACGGCATGAATGCCGTAAAGCCCTGCGTGATGCAGATCAGCACGTTGAAGAACAGCCCGTACCACGCGTACCACGGCTGCCACGGCGCGCGGTACGGGAGCGTGTCGCGCGACACGCCCTGCGCCTTCAGCGCGCGCATGAAGCAGATGTGCGAGGCTCCGATGCTGGCCCACGTGATGAAACCCGCGACGGCGCTGATGTTGAGGAGCCACTCGAAGACGGTCGACGCCCCGGAGGAGAGGTTGAGGAAGGCGAGGAAGCCGAATACGGAGGTGAAGATGACGGCGTAGTAGGGGACGCCGCGGGCGGAGGCGCGGGCGAAAAATTTCGGGGCCGAGCCGTCGTGCGCGAGTCCGACGAGAATACGGGAACCAGAGTACACGTTGGAGTTTGCGGCGGAGAGGACGACGAAGAGGAGGACAGCGTTGATGAGGCCTGGGAGGACCTTGACGCCGGCCAAGTCGGCCGCAATGACGAAGGGGGAGGCGGTGGCGTCGGAGGCGGAGGACATCAGGCGCTCATTGGTGTACGGCACCAGCAGGCCGATGAAGAAGACGGTGAAGACGAAGAAGAAGAGGATACGCCAGAAGGTCTTGCGGATCGCGGACGGTACGTTCTTGCGCGGGTTCTCGGTCTCGCCGGCGGCGATACCAACGAGTTCCGTGCCCTGGTACGAGAAACCAGCTTGCACGAGCACGGCCCAGAAGCCGACGAACTTGGATACGGGGTTCGACTCTGGAAGGAGGTATGAGGCGAATGCGCCGGGGTCTTTCCAGTACCTGAAGCCGAGGTAGCCCTCCTTGCCTGCACCGGCATCAATGCAGATGCCGAAGATGAGGAAGCCGATGACGGTGATGACCTTGACCATGGAGAACCAGAACTCAAACTCGCCATAGAAACTGACGGGCATCATGTTACAGGCAACAATGAAGACCCAGAAGACAGCGATGAAGATACCGATCGAGAGGGAGGGGTCCCAGTACTGGATGATCAGTCCCGTCACGTTCAGCTCCAGCGCGAAGGTGATAGCCCACGAGAAGAAGTAGATCCAGCCCATCGCGAAACCGATGCTAGGGTCAACGAAACGAGAAGCATATGCCGTGAAAGCACCGGAAATGGGAATGTGTGTGGCCAGCTCGCCTAGTGACATCATGACGCTGTACACGACCGTGCCGACGAAGATGTATGCGATGAGTGCGCCTGCTGGTCCCGACTTTGCGATGGCTCCACCACTACCGATGAAGAGGCCTGTTCCGATTGTTCCTCCTGTTCTGTATTAGCCTTCATCAAGAAATATGAGAAAGGAGCAATGGTCGAGATGTGGGATGGGCGAGGCAAGAGCGATGGATATGGCATTGCGGGGAAAGAGCGAGTGAGGGCAGGAGTAATGGACATGGCATTCTTCAGGATAAGGAGGAAAGGGCAATGGGCATAGGGCTGACCGGTGATGAGGAAGGAGCAATGGATACATCATCCCTAGGAAAGAACGAGTGTGCGAGGAAGGAGCAATGGGTACTACACTCCTCGGGAAAGAGCGACTATGTATTGCGAGATCATGAACATACCAATAGCAATCATCTGGAGATGCCTCGCCTTCAGCCTCCTCTGCAGCTTCGGCGCCGAAACCTGCTCCTGCAATTCATGCTTCTCATCATCCCCCGAGTGTATGGACGGGCTGGTCTTGATGTCCGTGGAGGCCTTGTGGTGCGAGGCGGAGGTCACCTCGCCGATGGATTCGGGACCACCATGCATCGTGATGGTGCCTGAGTGGACGGATCACAACGGCTGTGATTCGAGCAGTGAGGGGTGTGAAGACGAGCAGGGAATTCGGAGATGGAAGGGAGGACTCGATATACGCCCTCTCGAGAGGCAGGAGGAGATCCGCGATCGGTGATGGGCAACGTCGGATGGTGATGAAGTCGTGTGAGCACTCTCTCCGCTGTCAGCGGCGATCGGAGGGTCGGGGTTAGTAAGGGGAAAGTGGAGGGAGAGGGGGGAGGAGGAGGAGGTCGTTTGAGGGGAAGACGGCGTGGGAGGGAGGAGTCAATTGCACTAGCATGATGGAGCGGGAAGGGAAGAGTTTTGTCATCAGAGATTAGAGGGCAAATCTGGGGAAGTTGAGGGGGACTAGTAGGAGTTTGGGTTAGTTGGGGATATCGGGTGGGTAGTTTGGGGTTAGATAGTGGCAAGAGGGCAGATTATTTAGACAGAGATAGGCAGTTGTTTGGCCAGAGATACCCACAGATAAAGCATTTCAGCGGCGGGTGCCCAGTGGCAACACCGATGTGAGGCAAAAGAATGGAGAAAAAAGCCGATCTCAGGTAATGGCGTTGTCATGGCGGCGGGGGGTAATTCCGGTGCGATGAGATTAGATCGCGGGATGTGGTTGGAGAGAGATATGGAGATGGGATCGAGATGGGATCGAGATTGGATGTTCGGGGTCGCCGCCCCGCCGCCGAGGTGGTTTATTGGGATTTTCACCGGAGAATGCCCGACGAGAGCCGTCAGTTCCGTGAGAGTCACGTGAGTTCAATTACCGAAGTTGGGAGCTGCGCACGTGAAATTGTCACGTGACTAGACTATAAGTTGTATTCACGTAATAGCTTACTAAACAAGATTTTTCAATCACGTGTGTACGCATGTGACATTCCAAGATTAGTAAGCACCTCATGACTATAATCACGTGAAACCACAAGCACGTCCAGCTGCAGTACCTGTGGATCTCTGCCCAACATGTCTTCTCCACTACACATCATTCCCAACTGCGCACCAGATCACCAACGTCAGTGTCAAGATCCGCATTACGAGCAGAAGCCCACAGTGAGCACGTTGTTTTGTCTCATCGCCAGCTCGCATTGTCTCATACGCACCTTCTCTCGATCTGACCGCGCGCTAACTCTCTGCATCTAAATACTGTACAGACCTGCCTGTCTTGCCTGCGCGTTGATGATCTTTCCAGCCTTGAAGGATACTGCTTATTGTGTACAGCACAGCATACAGCGCAACTGACTTGGCCGCTTTCCCCCGCGGTGAGCGCGCCTGCGAGCGAGGTAGGTGATGGTCGGCTAGCCATCGCCGATCATCTGGACCTGGATACCCTTCTGGAAGGTCGAGAGCGTTGACAGCTTGGCGGCTTGGCGGGACGGGTCGGCCATGATGGTGGGTGGTGGCTTCGGAAGCGTCTTTTGGGGCAAAACGAGGCGTTGGCTAATTGTTTCATAAGGTAGTGTGAAGGGTGAAAGAGGGGGAAGAAGGGAGGAAGAGAAGGAGGAGGAGGAGGAAATGCTAGTTTGAGATGACGAGGTAGGTCCATCGGTCCAAGCTGCGAAACAAGCTGCGAATAGTACGTGAGAGTGCGCGATCTTGTAGTCACATGACACCATCCCAACCTCGCCGTACCCTCCTTCCTCTCTCTCTCATTTCTCATGCGGCTGCTTCGTGTTGTGTGACGAGTACATGCTGGGTTATGCTGGGATATTGTGGGATATCGTGAGATATACTGGGATATACTGGGATATACTGCACGGTACTATACTATACGGCTCTGTAGGATCGTGTACGCCATCGCTATCAGTATCCCATCAGTGCACTGTGCACTTCCACCTCACCATCTCACGATCCTACGGAACCGCCAAGGCTCTATCCCTCCCTCCCTCCCCTATTCTCCCATTCCGCCGTTCTCCCTTTCCTTCTCCCCGCTCGTATCTCGTACTTGTACTCACCTTGGTTCATCTCATCCCATCCCATCCTTCTCCCCGGCGCATACTCTCTGCCCCTCCCTCCCCCCGTTCATTCCGGAGTGCCATGCGCCATACTGGTATGCCGTCCTCCCACCCCGCCGCCACTAAACTTAGAATGCGCCTCGAGGCTTATCTGCCCCATGAAACCCCCAGGGTGACACCAAATGCGACCAAATACCACCAACCGGTCCCAGGATGACCTCGCCGAGACGTTACATGGCAGGGACTGCCCAGCATCACCAGCAGCAGCCAGCGAACAGCAAGTCGCATGTGCCTGCCCAGCCAACAAGGCATGGCTGTGTATGCATGTGTGTGAGTACTATACTATGTAAACAAAACGCCGACCAGCGACCGCCGACGACGGCCACCAGCAACCAACCACCGCCAACCATCACCGACGACATCCCAGCCACCTCTTCCCGCACCTTCCCCCTTCATCTTCCTCGTCCGGCACTGGGGTCTGCTGGCCACCACCCCAAGGCCCTACCAAGCCTGTGCCAAGTCTGTGCCAAGCCCGCGCCGAGAAGTGCCAGTGGCTTGGCGCGATGCGCCATGGACGCACGCCTGTCAGCCGCTCTCATTGGCTGCGGCGGGCGTTTGATGCGCCTTGGCGGCTGCCGATTACAACAACATCGGCCGCCAACTGACTCCTTGCTCCTTTTCTGGGTCTGATGTTTCGCTGTCTCAGTTGTCGATGTCTCACCCACGCACACGACGGCAAGGTGTGCACCATGCATGTGCCCGCCAAACAAGGTATTGTAGCTAACTATGTATCCCATGTGCAAATCCACCGCAAATCTACTACAAATCCGTCGCGACAGGTACGTTGTTGCCCCCTGAAGTTTCTCAGTTTCTCAGCTTCGATACTTCTCTTCTTCGCTTCCACCCCATTTCTTGTCGTCCCTTCGTCCCTGTCTCATCTCATTCTACCATCTGATATACGGCTGTGCCCTGGTATATCTCGCCGAAACCATCATGGTCACTCTTCCCTGCTCCCTACCCCTTCCCTGTCCTTGGTATCCCACGCCGCTACAGCAGTCCCGCGGACCACCCGCTGCTGCCAACTGCCGCTGACCAACCCCTCAATCATCCCCCTCAAACTCCTTCAGCCCCTCCAATACCCCCCTTCCCTAGCATCCAAGCAAGCATGCTTTCATGCAGCCATCCCGCATCCACTATACCCGACCCTGTTACCTAACTGGGGCATATCACATATACTTACCTGCCTACCCTACCGCCGATCTACTCCCACGAACATCACCCTCCCTTTCGCTACTGTCGTCCCTCCTTCTTCAATCGTAATCGCTTCTCCTGCACGCCACGCCTCCGTCCCAGAAGACTAAAACCTTCTGTTCTTCCGGCCTTCCACTCTCAGTATCATGTCTCGGATGGTATCATGGGGATTATGGAGCCACGGGCATGCCGGAGCTCGGCAGTGCGTGACCCCTGCCACGAGACGTTGGCAGACCACTCTTGGCACCCTCAGCATCCCTCATCACCCCTTGACGCTTCTCCACCCGTCCCCTGATACCATTAGCCGCTGCACAGGGATCCCTATGTTTCTTAATTGGGAAATCGCACCTCCGCAAGCATCAAGCTCGGACTGCCCGCCGACCGCACCGCCTCCTGATCGGCATCGGTGATCTTCAATCATCAACCCATCATAGGGCAATCACAGGCCTATAAGCTCGCCGGCCGTGCTTGTAGCTTCCTTCTCGGGGCTTCTCTATTCTTCCTCGACGAACCATCCCACCATCATGCCCTCCTCATCCCCCCGCATCACACCCCTTCTCACCCCTCTCATCTGCCCTCTATCTATCTGACCGAATCAACTTCCCAATCAAGAAGCCCGCTCCCCATATCCTCCGCTGCCGGCGTCTGGCCAAGCTTGACCACGCCGCCAGATCGACATGACTTACCCTCGGGGCATGTCGCCATCGCGATACGCACATCACGTCCATCACGGAACTACATCCGAATAGGCAGTTGTCACTTCGCCTCCCTTAATGGTTCACCGTCCTTAGCTCCCGTGAGCCCAATCTCGCAAGATCAGGTCCTGGCCCGTTCCTGGCGAACCTTCTATAAAGCTCAGCGGATATCCCGCCTCCAGTCTCACTATTATCCTCATCCACATCTCCTCACCATCACATCACCAGTCCTCCACCGAACATCATGAAGTTCTCCCAGAGTCTCATTGCCCTTGCGGCCTGCTTCCTGCCCCTCATTGCTGCTGCCCCCGTCGAGGCACAGAACGCCAAGATTCGCAGCCCCGGAGCCCAGGCTATCATCCCAGACAGCTACATTGTTGTCTTCAACAAGGGTGTCAATGATGCCGACATCGAGTCCGAGTTCGCTTCCGTCAGCCGCATCCTGAGCAAGCGCAGCTCTGCCCACAGGGGTGTTGGCCACAAGTACAGCATCACTGGCTTCAAGGGCTACCAGATCGAGACCGACACCGCCAGCATCGGTGAGATCGCCGCGTCACCTCTGGTATGTGATGACACCCAGTTCTAAAAACCTGCCGCACATGACTAACGAGCACCAGGTCGCATGGATTGAGAAGGATGGAAAGGTCCAAGCCAACGCCCTCGAGACCCGCTCTGGTGCTACCTGGGGTCTTGGCCGCATCTCCCACAAGGCGGCTGGCTCTAACAGCTACATCTACGATAGCTCCGCTGGCTCGGGATCCACCGTCTACGTCGTTGACACCGGAATCTACATTGAGCACTCGGTTAGTCTCCATTCACGCTTATTGCCCCGCATTGAAATTTCCTACTGACACCTACACAGGAGTTCGAGGGCCGCGCCAAATGGGGCGCTAACTACATTTCGGGCTCCCCGGATACTGATGAGAACGGACACGGCACCCACTGTGCCGGCACCATCGCTGGCGCCACTTACGGTGTTGCCAGCAAGGCGAACCTTGTCGCCGTCAAGGTCCTCGACGCTGACGGATCCGGTTCCAACTCTGGCGTCATTGCCGGCATCAACTTCGTTGGCCAGAACGGCGGTGATGGCAAGTCTGTCCTCTCCATGTCGCTCGGCGGCTCCTACTCCGCTGCCCTCAACTCTGCCGTCGAATCCACCATCTCCAACGGCGTCACCGTTGTCGTCGCTGCCGGTAACGACGATGCCGATGCTTCCAACTACTCCCCCGCCTCTGCCAAGAACGCCATCACCGTCGGTGCCATCGATAACACCGACACCCGCGCCGACTTCTCCAACTACGGCGCTGTCCTTGACGTTTTCGCCCCAGGTGTTGACGTGAAGTCCGCATGGATCGGCAGCAAGTCCGCCACCAACACCATCTCCGGAACCTCCATGGCCACCCCCCACGTTGCCGGTCTCGCCGCCTACCTCATCGGTCTTGGAGGACTTAGCTCCCCATCCGCTGTCGCCGCTAAGATCGCGTCCATCGGTGTTCAGGGCTCTGTCAAGGACCCCAAGGGTAGCATCAACCTCATTGCTTACAACGGCAACGGTGCTTAAAATTTCTCGCTTTTTGACGAGAGGTGGAGGGATGAGGATTTATGGATCATGAATTTATGGGAGGGAAGGGGACGTATCTTCTGAACTATATATTGATTAGGGAGGATTGTTTGGATAGCTTAGCTAGCTAGTTGGTGGGGGTGTGGAGGTTGTGGTAGAATTCAATAAATGTGTTTGCTATATTGCATGACTGTCTTATATTTGTTGGTTGAATAATGGTTTGGGGGAGAGAAAAGTGGTTGGTTTTGGAAAGTTGTCTTCTCTCTTGTTCCCTTTGATTTAGATGTCGTTTGTGTTCCTCATCGATATTAACTTCGTTTCGACAGTCTACGTTATCATTTCTCGATGTCGAAACTCAATTTCGAAGAGCGGGGGGTTGAGGCTTAGCTGAGCTGGGATTTGCGGATAAACAAATTCTTGAATCGGTGACATAAAGCTCATACGTGTAATGTGCGTAAAGGTATATTGAGGTAGTCAAGTGCTCCGGTCCCTGGTGCCCTACCTTAAGGACCAGACCTACTCACTTGGCCGTTTACTTCCATTTCTTCGTATATATATCACAGGTATGTGCCGATGAATTGATGGGATCAAAGGCGGGCAAAAGAAAGAGCCAGGTGGGAGAGATCGGGGCTCAAGATTATCCGCTACGAGAATTGTAGAGGAAATGAGGTAGCTGTGAGTGGTGTGAGTGATACGTAATGATCAAAAAATCGCTAGCAACGATGACAACTGCGACAGTGACAGCAGCGCAACGGCAGCGGGAACAGTAACGGTGACAAGAGTGCCATAACAGACACCCTTTGGTGACAGCACCCCGGCAAGGGACCCGAGGCTGGTATCAGGTTGGTTTCTGAGCACAAACGAAATTTGCAGCCATATATAGTCCAGTCACTCACCACGGCGGTGTCCCAGAATGCCGCAAATCCAACATGCTGATTTAATTTAGCTCGAACCGTAGTTATTGATTTTATACCCGACGACAAAAGCTTTCCCGCTTGTGAGTGAGCTTAAACCACCATACCGGTGAGGGGATGCCCCAAAGGGGATAGATATACCAGCCACATAGGAAATAGCACCATGAATATGAGCCAGAGAAGAAAGGCGGCGGGAGCGATTACCTACCTTGACTTGCTTTAGTTTCATCCGCGGATAGCGCATCGGGTTTGCTTTCATGTCGTCCATACATCCAATCACCCTCATTACCAGCCCATAGAGTGCCCCGCAGCGCGCCTATCGGTATGCCGGCCGTCTGTCGATTAGCTCATGGCCAAGAGGGCCTGGGCCTGGACAAAAACACTGCCAGTGGCGCATGCATCCTACCTGGTCTACACATCCTACCTGGTCCATGCCCATTCACCCGCCCCCTGCACCGCCCATCCACACCTCATGCTCATGCAAGCTAGACCTTATCTCTCGATTCGCACATCACCCAGAGGTGGGAACCTCATAGTGATAGCCCAGTGTAGATCCAGAAATAGATTGGCCACAGAAGCGGGGAAGGGCAGGTATAAAAAGTCGGACGACTGTGGCGAAGGGAGCATCGAGGATCCTAACGTTTAAATAGTACAAGAAAGTAAGAGATAGAAAAGGTCACGGTGACGAATATGAGATTTCAACAATTGTCGGCAACTCGTGGCGAAATACGGAGGATAATTGCACCAACTGCTGTGGTAACGGTGGTGAGGGAGTCATGGGTTCCCGGGTGTTGCGGTTCTGTTACCACCTGGGATTGTTGTCACCCGGGGGCAGTGTGATGTCGCAGTAGCGCTCTTGTCGTCACTGTTACTCTCACTGCGGTAGTCGCTATTGATCCTTACCATTTAGAATCCTCGTCTTTCCTCGTGGTTTCTTCACGGAAGATACCACGGCCGCCCCAACCCCACAGCTACGCTGCCTTGTTGAATATGCGATTGATATCCATCTGCATCCTTGCCAGATTTCCATGATATATAGAAGATAGAAGTTATAAAACCACGCTTAGTGATAGTATGTGTGTGTATGTTAGCTGTATCTAGTTTAAGCTCTTCCTCAATCAAATTGACGCTGAAATTAAGAACGAGAACGAAAATGAGAGGGAAAAAAAGAAGAGAGGAGAATCCACTCACCAAAATATACAGCTTTCCTCTTCTTCTAGCACCGAAACGTCGATTTACTTCACGAAGCTGGGCCGTTCGTTCTCTGGTGATGCATGAGTTTACGACGACCATGAAACCAAGTCCCCTGTGAAATCCAACCTCTACCCATGTCAAAGTGCTAGAAAAGGACAATCGCCGCCCCGTTCCAGACGATCCGTACGGAAAATAGGAAAGACGGATGGCTGCCCAGAGGAAAGAATGTGGGTTGGATTGTTTTGCAAGCGTTGACGAAGGGTGATGGAGCTCTGGGGTTGGGGTCATTCTTGGAGGTGAGGATTCTTGTCACCGCGAAGTCCTGTTGTCATTTGTCATTGTCATGCGTGGTGCTGTTGCTGGTGGAAGTACAGTTATGGTTGCTGTTGAAGAAGTATCCGAGAATAGGAACACGAGCCGTACTGAACTGAAAGCTTCAGATATGAGACTGGCAGGTAAAATGAAAGTCTTTGACACCAGAAGCTACAACTAATATAGTTCATCTGGAATAGCGGTTTAACCCGCCACGCATCGAGAAACAATATGTAGGTAAATATAGAATCACCACCAGATCCCAGCCATCTATTATCTCAACATTTCTATCAAATACAACTCGTCTAACCCAGAATCCCATCCTGGCCCGCACCCTCGGCACCACTCTCGGCCCTCCCTGCAACCCGCATAGCCCTCCTCCTCGCATCCAAATAAATAACAAACTCTCCATACGTCTGTGGCACGATACTCAGCTCCCCAGGCACCTCGAACGTATAATTAAACTGCCCTGTCGGCCGCACCTCTCCGTGCTCCACACTTCGCACATGCGTGTCAACCCGAATCTGCACCCGCGTGCTGTCCCCGACCCCTGGCTCTGTGTACGCCACAACAGCGGACATGTACAATACTGATCCTACTGGGACAGGATTGGCAAATGTCGACGGGTCAAGGGCGAGGAAGCGTGGGCGCGCGTGTGAGATGGCTGAGGTGCAGGTGAAGGCTAGTTCGAATGTGGATTTCAGGAGGAAACCACCAAAGATCATGAAGTTGTGCCTGTTGCGGTACTGGGGTTGCATGATCTGCACGGATTGGATTAGGGATGAGGACATGTAGTGAGCGTTGGCGGGTTTTTGCATCGCGCTGGTCGCATCTATAGAGTGTGAGTATGGTTCGTGGGATGGGGAGGAAGAGGGGTTACCTGAGTATTCGGATTGCTTGAGCCAGAGAGCATGAATGAGGTCTGATTCTTCGTCGTTGGGGGTTTGTTTACGGAGGGCAATTTTGGAGAGCTCCTTTTTGGCGTTATAGTTCTCTTCGCCTTCTTTGTAGAGCCTGTGCTCTTCATCGGTCACAAGTTTTAAGGGGCTGATGTTGACAGGCTTCTTGGTTGCCGGGTCCAGAGATACCTTGAACTGTTAGTATTGCGTAGATGCACTTGACAAGATGGCCCACCATAGTAAACGCGCAGGTCAAGAGGATATCCTCCTCTTTTGCCTCCTTCCCTTCTTCAGGCGCTTTCGCAACTTGAAGGGAGATCTCCATGCTACTCCTTCCCGTGGCAAAGGTCACCTGTCCGCTCAATTCGAGATCGCAGATAGACGTTAGAGGGTGCTTCAGCGTGATACGGTCCACAGCCGCCGTTACCGTCATGACCGAGTCTCCGGTGTGCTTGTATGCCACCACGCCAGCAAGCGCATCGAGATCCATAAAGATCGTCCCAAGCCTGATGTGGCCCGTGGCATTGATGTACGAATCAAGGAGCCACGGGTCACGCGCAAGAGGTAAGGTCTACAACACTGTCAATATAGTCGTGATGTAAATCCACCCCGTAATTACTCACCACTTTATGGAAACTCTCCGACATCCGTTTTGGGGTGGTGTCAATCGGCGCCTTGTCTCCCACAGGCGAACTTATTGGTGCTGATTGTTTACCCTCCTGCTGTTTCCGGAATGCCTCGATGAAGGGAGTCCGCGTCCTCATTGCCGTCAATTCCCCATACACACCATCTGTGGAGCATTTCGGGGTTGACGCAAAATAGCGCTGTTGACGCGGTGCGCAGCGTGTTGCTGTGCGAAGGGCCGCTCGCAAGGGCAACTGTCTCAATTTGGTAGCCATGATGCCTGGCGAACTCAGTGAGATTATCTTTACAGTAGAGTAAATATTATCTCAAATGGTGGCTCCGTCCCGAAGTCTTCCTAGTAGGCGTATATCACGATAATCGCGGCTATTGACGCCAACTTTTAAGCCGAAATTATGCGAGCACGTGACACGGATAAATTTCGAATATCATAAAATTAGAATGTTGTATTATTGGATCCGTACCCATTGGTATGTTGAAGATGAGAATTGGCAGGTAATTCTTCAAACAGCACCAGGATTAGTCAATTGGGCTGTCGTTCAATTAAGGTTTCAGGGGTGGTCGTTTGTTGACTCGGATGGAGATCGCCCCACATTTTTCTCTCATCAGCACAAGCGATTTTCAGGGGCACAGAACGTCAGGCAGGAACAAAACCTGGGGAAGGAACGACCTTCAAAAAGAGCCGAGCTATGAAATACTCAAAAGACCCCTTCGGAGATTAGAATGGCTGGCGCTACACCTTTCTCTATGGATATCTCACAATGGCGCGAAATGCCGTTGGTCTTGCTCGCTATTCACAAGTCATGATCACGTCTCGGTATCCCGAATTGTTCGGCGGCAGCAATGTTATTAAGGCGCTACCAACTAAACCGAGGCCTTCCCATCTATTATACAGAACAATAGGAATGAGAGGAGATGTGCCTCAAGGCCTACTCTAACCCACCGACCACCAGACCAAAACGTCCCGTTCACCTATCAACGGCTTCTGATCAGCTCCGCCAGCGAAGTAAATATCGTCCTGCGCTTTGCCACTATATCCGCCATCGCCTCCTTCGCCCCAGGAATCATAATCCCACCAACAGCGATGGTATCCTCGCCCGACAACAGCCCTTGGTATGCTTCTTCGGTGAATTTATCCAGCGGCATTCCGAGGTTTCGGCCGACCTCAAGGCCCATATAGTCGTGAAGTTCGGCTACAGAAATCAGTGACTGTCGTCACGACAGAGACACATGAGGGGAACTCACTCTTCACAGCCGGAGCGACAATCTCGGTGACTTTGATCTGCGTATTACGCAACTGGTCCCTCAAACACATCGTAAACACATTCAGCGCCGACTTCGAGGCGGAGTAACCCGGCAACTGCGCCGCAGGTACGATTGATATATGCGTCCCAGTGCTTCCACTTGTGTCAGCCAACAGCAGCAGCTCTGCGGAATATCACCCCAACTCACAAGATAATCCCCGATGGGCCCTCCTTCGCGATCAGGAACGGCAGGAACGCGTGCGTCACGGCCACCAAGCTCGTGTAGTTCACCATCGTCTCAGCGTTGAACACGTTCAGGTCCACGCTCTCTGGCTTCGAAAAGTCAAATGGTCGCTGCATTCCCGCGTTCAGGAAGAGGCAGTCGATATCCGGTGACGCCTCCGTGATGCTGCATCAGATCAGCTCTTGTTATCGACTTCAACGCGGTGAAACGGAGCATGCGTCCATAAACAAAATAGGGCCAATCTTACTGTTTCGCAAACCCAGGAATCTTATCCAGCTGTGTTATATCCAGCGCCGCACCGCGAGCAAGGCCGGGGTGCGCGTTCTCAAACTCCTCGAGGGCATCCTTGCGCCGCCCGACGGCTGTCACTTTCACGCCTTCGGCAATGAGTCGCTCCGCCATCGCCTTGCCGATACCAGATGTTGCTCCAATGAGGAGGACATGCTTATATGGGAATGCCATTTCTGCGAGTTGGTCGGCGAGTAAAAGTGGCCTGATTGTGATGGTTCGATGGCTACGACAGTTTTTACCAGGCGGTGTTTTCGAGTCAGAAATACGATATCAAGGCGCCTAAATGACAGTCGAATCCTCTGTCAATCTCAATATCTCGATAAGTCGTCTCTTGGCATGGATGCGTTCTTTTATACACCATCAACGACCGTGCGGGGTTGCGTATCAACGTATCAAGTCAGACGGCGATTTCATTAACTCCGACCACTATCCACGGCCTGACACGACACAACCTCCGACACCGATCGGCCTAATTAAACTCCAGGATTACTCCTTTTCCTCGTCTATACCTACACTTACCGACTCCACCGCACCAATCAGCATCAGCAGAGGCTACAGATATGAAATCCTCCTCCAGAAGGAGAAGAAATGCCATGTGGCTAGTTCTCATCGCAGCCAAAATAGCCGCGTGCCTGTGCGGGATGATCACCGCATCGGGCGCATGCGGCCGCACGCGGCCGCACGGTCCGCTATCTTACCCCTCCACCCCCACCATGACGTCCAGGAAGGGATTACCCCTCCTTCCCACTCCACAACTGCATACAGGAGGTACGCCGAAACATTCGCCGTGTGAGCCCACTTCATGAGCAGACCGCCGTGCCGCCTCATCATCACCAAAGACCATTAAGGTGGGGAACCCACGCCGAGATTCGCGCCCCAGCAGAACCATTTTAGGACGCTCGTGGCGAGTCACCGAGGCAGACAGAGCGGCTATTTAAGACGCGTTATACCAGCAGCACCGAGTGCATCACGGATTCTCAGGTAGTGACGTCTATTGCATAGCGTTCGCCAAAACGCCGACGAAAACTACGGCCACGGGATCAAGTACACCTGCAGGTCCAGTACGGCGCGTTTGTAACTAATCATATCGACAGTGGCACCGCGGTAACAGACGCTGTCGCTAGCAGAACCCTTCGGCGGCAGAACCTGTCGGTGACAGAAGGCCGCCAACAACAGCAGCCTGAAACAGCAACAGCAACAACACCACCACGCAGTCTCCCTCAGCCCACCCTCAGCCCACCACAAACACACATTCCGCCAGGCCCAACCACCCAGTTCCCATATGTCTTCGACATATACCCCTGGTTAGGTCGCCCTTATTGATACGAGCATAGCGACACGCGGAAGCGGGGTATATACCCCTCCCTCCCCTCCCTCTCCCCCAAACAAGAGTGACTCCTTCCAAAACCCCCATTCCCACGCACCACCCCCACCCACCCGCGTCACCAACCTCCCCCGCATCCCCCAGCCACCATCCCCAAACCCCTCCCCCCCCAAAAAAAGAAGCTTCGCACCCCCCCACCCCCCCCCCCCAGCTCCCGGCCGCCTCCCGGTAAAAGTCGCCCCCGCTGCCAAGAAGGGGGAATGGAGTAAGTAAAGTTTCGACCCCTGCTTTTTTTTGCCCCCCCTTCCTCCCTAGTCGTCCTACGTGGGTTATGCATGTACAACGAAGCTACTCATCTCATGTACTCTACCTACCCCTCCAGTTGACAAAGTCACCACGATCTGGGCATCCCCATGTCGCGCGACGTCCCTCCCTTCTTCACTCCACTCGACTGGCCTGGAAAAAGATCACATATGCATGCACAAGCAAGGGAACAGGAACACAAAAAGGGTCATTAGAAACCAAAAGTCTATTACACTCTCGCGCTATATACAAGTATAAAAAATTCTCACAATCTATTGCACCCCCGCCGCCACCGCCGCCAAAAAAAACCCCGCTAGATGTCTATGCAAGATATCATGTAATATATAATAAGATAAGAAAAGGAAAATGTGTGTGAATAGCGTGGCGCGGGCTTTTGGTGGAGCCGGATTCGCCAATGTGATGATGATGATGTGTGTGAGAGAGACGTAGTAGTGTGGTATGTGACTTTTTTTTCTATGCTTTTGTCTATATTTTTACTTTCTTTTTTATCGCATCTTCACCCCACCCAGAGCCTTTCCTTTTTCATGATTTGACAAGAGCAGGTATCGGCAGTGGAGGGGTATGAAGAGAGGTATGCCGAGTAGGATCCACTGAGCGAACCGCTTACTCGTCATCCTCATCAAGGTTCTCGCTCTTGGCCTTGATGTTCCAGGTATCCCTCTCCTTGTCGTGCTCGAGCTCGATCTTGCTGAGATGGCTGATGATGTTCTCGATCTGCGTGTCCTGCACGCTGCGCGACTTACGGCCGAGGTTATCGAGCCACGACCAGTTGGTCAGCATGTAGTACACGATGGCGATGACGACGGTGACGGCCATGGAGTACAGCCAGACACAGACGACGGTAACGACATCGGTCCATCCATCGCCGCGGAAGTGGGAGAAGTCGCCTGAGACGGACTCCTCGAGACCGCCAGACAACCAGCCGAAGATACAGAAGATGGTGGCGAGGGCGTCAACTCCGAGGATGGCGCCGACTAGTTGCCAGGATGGGAGGGTCTCGAAGCCACGGGTGATGAAGATGAGCCAGTTCTCGGTGAGGGAGACCTCGAGGAAGAGGATCTCCTGGACGGAACCGTAGCGTTGGATGATACCTCCGTTTGGCAGGAAGAGTGTGCCGCGGATGGCCCAGGTGCCGAGAGCGAGAAGAGAACCAAGGACGACGGAGATGACCCAGATCTTGGGCAATTGCCACTCGACAGGGCGCTTCTCGTAGTGAGCGTTATCGTAGGCGACGGCGATGGTAGCCAAATCAGCGAACAGGGCAATGAACACGATGAGCTCGGCGCGGATGGTCTCCTTGAGGATGATCATCGAGGTGACGAGGTAGATCTCGAGATGCAGGCAGAGAGCGATACGGTACTGGATGTAGGCCTTCATGCGCTGGAAAATCTGGCGGGAGATCTTGATGGCGGAGACGATGGTGGACAGACCGGGGGCGAGGAAGACGATGTCAGCGGCGGCCTGGGCAGCCTCGGTGGCACCCTCGACGGCGATACCGCAGTCAGACTTCTTGAGAGATGGAGCATCGTTGACACCGTCACCAGTCATGGCAGTAAGATGGCCACGCTGTTGAAGCATCTCGACGACCTGGTACTTGTGCTCGGGGAAAACCTCGGCGAATCCGTCGGCCTTCTCGCAAAGATCGTGCATGGTGCTGCCGGTGAGGCCACCGTTGACAAGTCTGTCGGAATCGTAAACCTTGGTGCCGAGCGCGAGCATGCGGCAAGTCTCCTTGGCGATAGCAAGAGCGTCACCAGTAAGCATCTTAACCTGGAGTCCGAGGTGCTGGGCATCGGCGATGGTCTGGGCGGTATCCTCACGGGGAGGGTCGAAGAGCGAAAGCATACCGAGCAGCTGCCAGTCACCCTCACCCTCCTTGACGGCAACACCGAGAGAACGGAAACCACGGTGGGCGAGCTCGAGGGACTTTGCGCGGTACTCGTCGGCGACAGCCTTGGAGCAGTTGGACATGGCGAGGATGGCCTTGGGGGCACCCTTGGCACAGGTGTAGATGACGCCGTTCTTCTCGCAGACGGTGGTGATACGCTTGGAGACGGGGTCGAAGGGAGTGAAAGAGTGGGTCTTCCATCCCTCCATGAGCATCTCCTTGGCCCTTGGGTAGCGCTTGAGGGTGACGATGGTGACCTTGTCGATGGGATCCAGGTGCTTGGTGTTGTGGGAAGAGGCCAGGGCAGCGACAGCCATCATCCAGTCGATGTCGACACCGTCAGCCACGTATGGCTCGCGGATGGACAGCTGGTTGGCAGTGAGGGTACCGGTCTTGTCAGAGCAGAGAATGTCAACACCAGCGAGGGACTCGATGGCAGTGAGCTTCTGAACGATAGCCTTCTCCTTGGCGAGGTACGCAGCACCGACGGCGAGGGTGGTGGTGGTAACAACTGGCAGACCGACGGGGACACCGACGATGAGCAGGATAAGAGCGTAATGGAGGAGGTTGTTGGACGAGTCCTCGGGGGTAGCGATCTTCAAGTGTCTGTAGAAACCACCGATCCAGGCAGCGAGGATGAAGGCCATGACGAGAACCAAAAGAGTTCCTCCGATGCTGTTCATGATGGCCTTGAAGTGACCGGAATCCTGGGCACCAGAGACAAGCATGGCGGTCTTTCCGACGAACGAGCCCTTGGCAGAGCAGGTGACGATAGCGTAGGCCTTGCCGCGCTTGCAGCCAGTGGTGTAGTAGCAGACATCGGTGACGTACTTCTCGACGGCGAGGGACTCTCCGGTCATGGAAGACTGATCAATAGCGACAAGAGCGTGGCCGCCGTGGGGCAGACCCTCCTCATCCTCGTCCTCAGGGTTGCCGCCCTTCTTGCCAGCGAGACCCTGTGCGCGCATCTCGGTTTGGTAGTTGGCGAATCCATCTTCCTTGTTATCGTAAGCGCAGATGAGACGGCAGTCACCGGGAACGACCGTTCCGTGGCCACCACCTTCGAGGATGACCTGTGGAAAGACTATTAGCGCGAGGTCCGCCAATTGAGTGAGTTGGGAACGGGAATGCTTACAATATCTCCAGGGACGATTTCACGGGCGAGGATCTCCTGCTCAACACCGTCGCGGACGACGGTGGCCTTCATGGCGATATCACCCTTGAGCGAAGCGACGACATCGGCAGCCTGCTTCTCCTGGTACCAGCCGACGACGGCGTTGAGCAACAGAATAGCGATAATAACACCGAAATCAATCCAGGCACGCAGACCAGCCGCGATGAGAACAGCGACTTCCATAACTGCAGAGAAAAACACGAGTTAGCACGTGATTTGAATCGCCACCGCCAATGGCAGAATATCTCGGCGAATGAGAATAAGCAATTGGAACGTACCATAGAGAACCGGGCCGCGGAAGAAGCCGACGAACTTGAGAAACATGTTCTCCTTGATATCAGCCAGCTCGTTGTAGCCGGTCTTGCGCCTTCTGCGCTCAACCTCCTCAGAGGTCAGACCCGTGGCGATGTCGGTCTCGAGCCACTCGGTGGGGATATCGATGGCGCCGCCGGGACCGAGCTCCTTGCGCCAGAAGGCGTACCAGGGACGCTTCTTCTCATCGTAATCCTCCTGCTCGTCGACGACGGCGGCAGCTCCCTTGGTGTCGCGGTAGGTAGAGATGTAGCGGACCAGGTTGCTGTACTCGTCGAGCTCGACTTCCTTCTCATTGTTGGCGATGCTCCGGCGGTCTTCCGCCTCGGCGTTTCCGACTTCGAGATCGCGCGCCATTGCAGCGGATTCGGGGGGGGGGGAGGGGGGGAGAGTGGAGATTGGTGGTTGAATGTGATTTTCGCCCGTGGACAAGGAGAGGAAGGAGGAGAGAAGAATCCAGACGGAAGGGGGGATGAGGAAGTATTAATATATGGCGCAGGGAAAAGAAAAAAAAGACATTTTTAGTAGGACCGACGAGCGACCACAACAGAAAGATGGGGACCAGGACGGGTAAGTCGGTGGTGCATCTGAGTGGACGAGAAGTGGATTCGTCTCAAGCCGGCGAAGGGAGGGACCTGAATGGGAATTGGGGGATGGTGAGTGGTGGGAAGGAGGGGAGTGGAGGGGGAGAGGAGGGTGGGGGATCTTGGGGGTGAGGATGGACGAGGATGACCTGAAGATACATGACGATGAGGAGGGACGATCAGCCAAGACCGAGTACCAACAGGGTACCCCGCTACTGACTGATGGAAGGTTTTTTGGAGCGGAAAGAGACTAAGAGCCTAAGAGACTAAGGAGCGGAAAGAGACTAAGGACCGGGTTGACCGGTGTGTGTACGGAGGGGGTGAGTGGACTAGAGTGAGTGGACTAGAGTGCCGTCACTCCCGATGACATTGCAGCGGCGGAAAGAGCGAGGGCCGGCGAGGGAAGGGAAGGGTGGGAGGAGCAGGGGCGGGCGAAGGAGGGACGAGGGAATGTGGCACTAGTAATCCCTAGTAATTCCTAGTAATCACCCTAGTAATCCGTTAGTCGGTGGGATTAGTTGGGATTAGTTTCCGATAGCTGCGACTAGGTGGTACGTACCGGGAAATTGCAGGGAAGAAGGGAGGAGGCGACAGGGAAGGTACGATGGAGAAACGATGGGGAACAATGGAGAATGGGGAAGGGAGAAGGAAAAGGAAGGGAGGTAGGAGGCAAGAGAAGGAGGATGCCGGGAATTGAGGGATTAGCGCCGTGAACCCTCGCAATAGCACGTATGGTACACAACAGAGGCGGCGAGGATGGGCGGAGGGAGCGGAGAGAGGAGTGGAGGGAGCGCAGTGACCACAATGAGGACAGTACGGGCAGACAGTAGTACGGAGAGGACAGGAGAGGCACTACAGACAGTACAGACGACACACCACCGACGATGGAAGTACTCTCTACTCTCGGCGTATCTGTGGGGGGCGAGGGCGATGGCGATGGCGATGGCGGCCGGAGCAGGAGCCGGAGCAGGAGAAACGAAGAGGGAAGAGCGAAGAGGGAAAGGGGAAGAGCGAAACGTACAGTACACCACGGACGGACAATAGCGAGAGTGCCGCCCGCGGAGAAGAAGAAGAGGACGAGGCGAGAAGAACGAGAAGACGCAGGGCGTGGGCGTGGACGTGGGAGTGCGAGTGGGAGTGCGAGTGCGAGTGCGAGGGCGAGGGCGAGTGCGAGGGCGAGGGCGAGGGGCAAAAGTCACGAGTAATGCGGGGCAGCGATGTCGTCGTGTGTGGTAGTCTGTGGTTATATCTGTGGTAGTTTGCAGTACGTACTCGATACATCAACAGCCAAACAGCCAAGGGGGCCAAGATAAGGGAAAGGAAGAACCACCCGAGCACGGCCGATTTGAGGAGGAAACCGACGGGGGGTTGGACCGGGGTGAGCACAAAACCAACCGGGGGGCGACGATGAAGAAGGAATTTTTGCACTCGACTCGACTCGACTCGACCACGCCCCACCCGTACTACACCTACTGCGGCTAGACGGGACGGGTTTCAGGCACGTAACTAGCGCCGATTGCTGAGTACTGAGTACTCGGTACTTACTGACTGTACATACTCACTTACTTTTTACTCCAGGACTCAACGCATTCGTCTTTTACTGTCTGTACAGTCAGGTCAGTACTGCTGTGCTGTACTGTACAGTCACCCACGCAACGAGTCAAGCCCGGCCCGGAGCACGTGAGCTAGGTCACCGCGAGCAGACGAACAGTGGTCTCACCACAGCAGTCTCACCACAGCACTCACTCATCCCTCTCCTCCGGTCGGTCGCTCGGTCAAAGGGTGGGGGACAGGCAGATTGCATGGTGGGGAAGAGATGGATGCTCGTTATTTCAGTGATAACGGTGATGGACTGCACTGGCCCGATGGTCTGGCGATGAGAGAATGGGGGTGAGACGGCCGCGTGTGTGTGTCTGATTGACATCGTCCAAGGCTGACTGGCTGACTGACTGAGCGACTGCTGTACGGGATCGCGTGGTGAGGGCTTCGTGGGCTGCCGACGACTACTACTTCCAGTACGACTACCACCACCAACCACCACTACTACCATCGTGATTGCCATGTCCTTTTCTCTCCTGTCTTGGCCCGCCCGCCCACACTGCACTACCCACGATGAGCGCTCGCTGCACCATGCCCGCCATCCACCACGCTGCAGCCACCCGCGAAGGGGTCGATACTACACCTACACACTGCAAAAACTACACACAACAAAAGAAATCTACCCCGTCACTGGCCCCCGACCACTCGACACCCCCCTCCCGATCAACACCCTCAAACCCCCTCCACCCCTCCATCCCCTCCATCGTGTAGTCACCGTGTAGTCATCACCGCCTCTTCCACCCTCTCCCACCCTCCCTCCCCTCCCCTCCCCCCGCCGCGCTGCCCGCCTGCCCAATCCGCGCGCCGCAGTGTCCTCCTCGGCGTGCTGGGCAATGTGTCGCCGTTTCCTGGGCAACGACCCCGATGCAGCAGGTCCAACGCGGCGGTGAGGGGGAGGGACCGCGCGATGAGTGATGCCATGCCTCTGCCCTGCCGTGCGAGTACGTACGAGGAACACAGTTTGTTTTGGCGACTGCCCCTCCTTCTCATCGTCCCCTTCGTTCCTTCCTCATCTCGTCATTTCCCCTCCACCGAGAGGACCTTGTCCTTCCCCTCCCCCTCCGCCGAGACTCTCCCCAGCCCTGCCCAGCCTCACACGCGCACACAGACACACGGACACGATCACGCACGATCACACTCGCAATATGGGCTCACACGCACTCAATTGCGCTCACCTCACCTCACCCTCACTCTCACACAGTCATCAAATCCCTCGCATGCATCACCCGCCCTCCACTGCCGCCCATCCCACCGAGGGTGTACACTAATAGCGTCCCCCTTCCTCAACAAACCCCCAATCCGACCAACCGACTCCCCTCGCCAATCCAATCTTGACCCCCACACGAAGCCCTGCCCTGGTCTCTCCCCCACCAACAACGATCTCGCCTAGCCACGTCCATCCGATACCGCCATCCCCGTTACAGCCTAGCGCGTGCTATTTTGCCCGGCGTTGGCGACCCGCGCGAGGGATTTTCAGGGTACGGCGACGGGGATTAAATCGCGCATTTGCGGTGCGCTGCATTTGCTATTTGCCCATGGGCCTCGCGCCCTGTCTGGCCTGCCTCTGTTTACAGCACAACTGGCCGAGATGGGGGGTGAGCTATATGAGACGCGCTGCTGGGGTTGAGATGCCCTGTGCTTCTGGGACTTCTGGATGACTTGCATCGCTGTAGTCGCTGTACTCGCTGTACTCGCTGTACTCGCTGTACTGTCCGATCAATTAATTGACGTCCTGCGTCATGCACCTCGACACACGGTGCCGCCGGCGCGACGTGCGAGATCGAGAACTCCGAGGGGGGACAGGTGGTCGTGTGCTCTGCGATGCCCTGTTGCTTGCATCCGGGGGGGGGTGTATGTATGGCGGCGCAAGAAATCTCTATACGGCCAATACGATCAATACGGCACACGGCACCTCTCAATCCCGTATCATCAAAACAAACGGCCGGAGTACTCTAGACCACACCACACCGTATAGTACTCTAACCGCCCATCCAGACCTTCATCCCTCATCCCTCCCCAATCCCTCCCCAATCCCATCACACCCTGACTCGTCCGCCCCCAGCCAGCCCAGGCCAGCCCAGGCTATCCATGAGTAAACAAAACAAAACCCAAGCGAAACGAAACGAAACGTCTCCCAAACCACACCCAAAACTCCCTCAACCCCAACTCACCGTTCGCCTCGCCGTTTCTTCCGCAAATTTGTGGGGACGCCATGATGTCATCGCGGCACCCCCATTGAGCCCATTGAGGCATTTCCGCCACCGCCATGTACTCCATCGTTGACTGCCGCGAACGACCACCACCGCCCCGCCACGCACTAGAACCCCCTTCCACTTCCAACCCCCCAAACAGACGAAACAAACCCCAAAACTAACCCCAGGCACAGAAACCATCACCCAAAACGCATCAAAACACAGATTACTGTACAGGAACAACAAACGCTCCGACCCGCCGCCCTTGCCGACCTCGTCCTCCCAATCGTAGCCCCTACTTTCTTGTACTGTACCTACCCTGCTGCCCTTCAGTTCCGCTTACCCTCATTCTCACCTCATCTCACCTCCCTCACTCACACTCATCGCGATGCCGCGCACCCCGCTCTCGGCGTTCGCTCGTCGCGCCACCCAGGCCGAGCACCGAGATGGCGACACCCCGCCCCCTTTCCTTGGCGGATGCGGCGGCATCCTGGACGTGCGGTGTGGGCTGAGTGTTGACGTCAGGGCGTGGTCTTGGGAGGCCGCCTCCGCGGAGGCTCCAGGGACCACGGAAGCAGGCACGTGGGCTGGAGCGGAATGCGGAATCGTGTCACGTGAGTGCTATTTGAAAATAAAACTGTCTCACTTGCAAGACGGCGAATTTTAACAGCTCGTCACGTGCCTGGATTGATTTGTACTCGATGCGTGTCACGGGAATGTAGGGGACGACCGATCGGCACCTTCAATGCCCGTCCGGTCCGTATCTGGCACAGTACGGCAGTAACCCCGCGATCAACATCTACGCCAATAAATATCATATCAACCCCGTGAGGATTCGTTATCTCCTGTCTTACTGCAATATCATTCTTCATCTTGGCGATATTGGTTGTGCCTTGGCATACTGCAACACCAACGGCGACAAATAAAATTTTCATCCTGTGAGAGCTGCTTATCTTTTGTCTTACTGCAATATCATTATTGATCTTGGCAGATAATTATTGGTTGTGCCTTGGCAAAATATATCATCTTTGTCACGGGGATTGTTTGTAGTCTGCCTTGCGTTGCAGATTGCTTGGCTCGGATTGTTTGCGTCTTGCCTCGGACATCCGTCGGATTGTGTCCGTACCCGTCTCAGATTGTTCGTCTCCTGTCCCACCAATACAATCTTAATACGACGTCTCGTAATAGAGACGCGGCCGATTGTTGAGAATAGACTTATCATTTATTGTGAGCAAACATGGCGAGTGCAGATTCCGATGTCCACGCTGCTCTGCAAGATGCGGTGGCCAGCTTCGTAGCGGCGAACCCCGCTTCAGAGAAGGTATTCAACAGAGCCTCAGATCATCTCCCGGCCGGGAACACTCGCAGTACCCTCTTCTCTCCGCCATTCCCTGTGGCAATCACGATTGCCAGTGGTTGCTCCATCCGCTCCGCAGATGGAGATGTCTACCTTGACATGGTTGGCGAGTACACCGCCGGTATCTACGGCCACTCGCACCCGGATATCCTCCAGGCTCTTGAGGGGGCCTTGCTAAATGGCGTCAATTTTGGCGCAACAAGTCCGCTCGAGGGGGAGCTAGCGGCAAGGATCAAGAAAAGGTTCCAGGCGGGTGCCGGCCTCGAGATGGTCAGATTCACAAACTCGGGCACGGAGGCAAACATTCTAGCAACGACGACCGCGCAGGTCTGGACCGGGAGGAGCAAGATCCTTACCTTTGCGGGATCATATCATGGATCTGTTCTATCCTTCCATACCAAGGGGGAATTGGATCCAATGACAATGCCGGGGGAATACGTCGTGGCAGACTACAACTCCATCGAGTCTGTCGATGAGGAGTTATCTCGGGTGCCAGCAGACTCCCTGGCGGCGATATTGGTCGAGCCCATGCAAGGGGCAGGCGGATGCCTTCCTGCGTCGATTAAATTCCTGCAGCATCTACGCGCTCGGGCAACCGAGCTAAAGGCACTGCTCATTTTTGATGAGGTGATGACAAGCCGCCTACACCATGCAGGGGGCCTGGCCGGCAAATATGGCATCAAGCCGGACCTCATGACCATGGGCAAGTACCTTGGTGGCGGAATGAGCTTCGGGATCTTTGGCGGTCGCCGCGAGATTATGGAGCTCTTCAACCCGAAGAGCGGTGGCGTGGTGACGACGGCCGATGGAATGCAGAAGCCAATGTCGTTAATGCACAGCGGCACGTTCAACAACAATGTTCTCACAATGCATGCAGGGATTGCGGGGACCAAGATATTGACAGAGGCTGTCCTGACCCAACTAAACGAGCTGGGAGATTATCTCCGCCAGGCTGTGCTGTCGATCCTTGTTGAGAAGGGGCTCGTTTGCGCGGCGACGGAAGCGGACATGCGTGATATTGCTACGGTGCCAAGGGGTCGGATATGGATCTCGGGCGTTGGCTCGATCAACGCCATCCATTTCGGCGCAAACGACGAGTTGGTGGAGCTGAGAGACTTGTTCTACTTCCACATGATCAAGAATCATATATACGTTACCCGGAGGGGGTTTGTGGCCCTCACAATTGTGCATACTAAGGATGATATAGATCGCTATGTGAAGTGTGTGGCAAGCTTTGCTGACAGGTGGGGTGGTGCCTAGCACAGCAAGGGATTCCGCGAGCCCCTGTACGGGGCTTCGAGCAGGGGCTGAATGGATCTCACCGCTGGGTTACATTGGCCACCTCAAAATAGAAGCGAAGTAGGGCTGTCGCCGCATATCATTATCACATTATCTACACCGTTCATTTCATGTGGAGCAGTACAGACCATCAAGTCGTGAGCGAAAGGACCTCCACGGCCGCATTCGTGTGGCCGTTATTAGACGGCATAGCCTCCTTCATACTCCCCTTTGTAAGAGTACCCTCCGGGTATGCCTAGCGAAGGGTAGGGACAAAGGGATCGCCTGGGACCACCGTCCCGTCAAAGACGAGCTGTCAACTATAAGCCATCATAGTTGTGTTCTAGGAAGGAGGGTCCCACGGTTGAAAGGCGCGGGTATCTACCCAAGGATCTGGATTTGTTTGCTCGGGTTGATTCCCGTCGGTACCCTCTTCGTCCAACGTGACAGCTCGGCACCAGCCGCCCCGGGGGTAGTTCCTACAGTATCTGCCTAGCTGCAGAATCCCTCCATCCCGTGCTGCCGAGAGGAGCTATTATCTGTGCCTTTCCGGCCCGCCCGTATAATTTATCTATGCGTATTTGCAAGCGTCCAATCTTGATTCGCTTGGCCCACCTCGGATCACATCCTGTCGAAGGAAGGAATCCCACCTTGCATGCCATATGAGCAACCTCGACATCGGCGATTCCTTCCCGTCAACCTGCTTCTATTATATGGAGTACACCAAGGTAAGCTGCATCTTGCTCTCCATATCCCATATTTTAGTCACGTCACACTGTTGCATTGCCTTGCTGTATCCATCCGAGACTCGCTCAAACAGAATACCAAGGGGTTCCGTACTCGTTCTCACATTTAGAAACGATGGACGAACCGGTATGCAATAAAGCGAGGGCCTCTCCTCGTAAGCTTCTTAGTCTCCATATTTTCCCAATCACCTTTCCCATACTATCCCAAGAAAGTTATATTTTATTACATTCACATTCCATTATTCCATTATGCCTCCTCGACTTACGCGATCGGCCTCGGCAGCGAGGGCCAGATCAACGCAGCACAAGGCGGGCAGGGCCAAAACCGCCAGCTCTGTGGCAACTGGTTCGAAACGAAGACGAGAAGATGATGATGTGGAAGCCGTTTTAAAGCGGCGGCGACAAGGTGATAAAGAACCCGATATCCAATTCCTCCTACCTTCCTGGAGGTTCCTGGGCCAACATGGAAGAGTTCCACGGTATCCAGTGGATTCTTCCGAAGATGGCTATACCAGGGAGGACCCGGTCGAGGAATCTCCTAAAGACGATCCTGACGAATCCACAGGCACGGAACCTACCCCCGATGGCTACGAGGACTCTTCTTCATCTGAGGATGAGTCGGATGAAGACTCGGAGGAAGGCGAAGACCCCGAGTCGGACCCCGACTCGTCCTCAGACTCCTCTTGAGAGTCGGGGGAAGAGTCCGAGGAAGATGACTCCGATGGGGAAGATGCTGACGAGGAGGATGAACGGCACCCGAAGAGGCCAGTTTATGGGGTGCCTATGGAATCAACCTCCCGCGAAAAGGTTACAGATGACAAAGAAGTCGACGAAGATGTAAGTTTATTATATGTCAATATTCCCTTCGTTCAACAATCGTTTCTGGTTCTACTCTGACTCGTTTCTTCCACAGGATGAACATCTTCACTGCGAAGCATCTGCTTCTAACTTTGATTCCATGAATGGGGGCGACTTGTACGAGTCTCCATTGAAAGACCAGTCCGGCCGCTAAACAGCCGCTATGGAGACCAGTGTCGATGAGAATGATCAAGAAGTAAGTTTATTCGACGTTTGTCACCACTAAATTATCCTTATGAGCTACTAGCTAACTTGGTTCTATGCAAAGGAAGAACGCCGCCGCAATTACGAGGCACGCCTTGTAGAACAAGGTATGGCGAGTGAGGTCGCTACCGGAGTTGCAAATGGAGACTATGAGTTGCCCTTGTTAGATCAGCCTTATGATCCTTTATACCCCTCCGGGGAAGAAAGTATCATCGATGCCTACGAGGGTATTAAAGAAGTGGATATTTTAGCGGTAAGCTTGTCTAACATTCATCGTTATTAAATCATAGCACATTGTTCTTGGCTGACCTAGAGTTTTACACAGGACACGCAGCACGTTCTTCGCAAACGTCAAATCTTGGATACAGTGGTGCCAATCGCGGATGCCGTCGCGATTTACAATGAAATGTATTTCCCGTCTACAAAGGCCCAGTCTGGTCCCCAAGCAACCTCCGATGGCAAGAAGGGTTGTCAAGATGTAAGTGGATTTGCAATATATAATCATATATAGTTATCATCTAACTTTGTTTATTTCCTAGGACGACGGCCAGCATTACATCAAGCCACGAATGGCAAGCAGTGAAATTTACTGCCCTCCTGCGACTATATCGCCCCATCTTCCTGTACATATTACCGCAGAGCAATTTCGGGATATTTTAATCGATGAAGACTTCACTCGGAAGTATTTCACCTTCAATGATACGGCGACCATTGGCGACTGGATGCCTCCACTATACGACCCCAGTCTGACCGCAGACAAAAATATAGCGAATCATCTCATCATGAGAGCTCTCAAATGGCCTCTTTGCATGTCTGGCTTCGAGACGCCAGAAACCGTCGCGGCTGCTATAGAGGCACAGACGATGGTGGATCTCTCCCGACGGTTGTTTTTATGGGCCTATAAGGCAGCGGCGGATGTCATTGGCGAGTTTGTGATGGACCTTATCCACCAGGCGCTTCTGGTTCCGGCCATGGTGGTCCTGAGGGCAGCCGTGGCAGACTTGAAGCAACCGGATCCAGTCCCATCGAGGAAGGGCCTGGCAACATCTGTGGCAGCTCTGGTATTGCCAGTTCGGGTTTCCCTAACGAAAACTACTTCAGCGCTAGTGGTAGTCCAAGACCAACCGCGGCAGTCACCATCTGCGCGAATTGGAAATACTTCAGTGTTGAAGTCAAAACCCGCGCCAATCATCCCTTCATCCAGCAAGACGTCACGAACATTAGCAGCGGCAACGAGTCGGCCGGAGCCTGTCGTCCCATCTTCCACCAAGGACTCAGTGAAGGCATCACCCCTGAAGACAAATCTTTCAACGCCTGGTACACCCTCCTCCACCAAAGCCGACCCAAAAAAACCCCGGCCCAAGCCGTCGACCGCAACGCCGAGTCTACCACCACCTAGCAAAGCACCAGCGGTAGCTAGCAAGCTGGAAACACAGCTTGGGAAAACTTCACCTGTTGACTTTCGGGCCGAGAAGTCAAAATATCTTAAGCCCGGTGTCCTCTCAACTAGTAAGGCCCTATCCGTGAGTAGCAAGCCTCAACGCCAAATTGGTTTGGCCTCGACACAAAAGTTGCCGCAAAAACGACATCTGTCATCATCTCCCTCGTCCAGCTCATCGCCAATCCCCTCGCGGTCCTCAAGCCCGTCATTGCCACAGCCGCATGCGAGGACAGTTTCGAAGGGAAAAGAGACACAGATACTTCCTAGGGACATGGTTGCCGCCACTGCGCAGCGTTCACTGCCATCCTCGCCCGCGAAAGTTAAAGGTGAACCGCTTCAGAGCCTTGGAGCTGTCGATAGTCATGTCGCGCTGCCAAAAACACCAACCAACCGGGTTGATGTGGTAGGGGGTTTGAAGATGAAGTTTGAAGAAGTGCAGTCGTCTCTTCAGAAAAAGAAAGCTTTCGAAATGGCACCAAGCGAACAAATAGCTGCCCTAGACACAATACTCACATCCCTGATTGAAGTGTTAAAGTAGAACTAGGCTAGGGCAATTGCAAGCTAGTCGGTCATTGGAGAAGACTGATGACTTCGGGTTTTGGGGCACAGAGTATTCGGCGGATGTAATGGAATGAATGCTGGGTGCTCCACTCCAAGGTTGTCTATGTACTATTTATTATATGCGCAATTATTCCTTAATATTATTATATCGTTGGTTATTTGGTTACTAGTATTCATTAATAATTTCGAAGTGTTTGTTTCCCTTAATTAAATCACCTATATCTTATTACTCTTGCTTCCGTATCTGTTTTGAGCTTGGCTCTGTGATTTTGGCACCTTGAGGTTTTTGATATTGATTTATCTTTGCGCTGTCAGTGTGAAAGATGACCGTAATAAGAACCGCCGTATCGGATGTAGTATTTTCCGTTGTTTACATATCCCCACCTCGTCCCACCAATTTCCCAGTGATCTTCTTCGCACATCAACTAAACCACCAGACATGCGCTCATTATCATTGCCTTTGCCTGTCGCTCTTTCTTTGTTGGGAAGCGCCTGTGCTTTCCAAATCCCATTTCTCTCTACCCCTGACAATCACCCTGGCAAACACAACACCATCTTCTCCACACCGACGCCAGCGACCCCTGTCACCTCAGATGAGCTTGAACAGTTAATTAACCCCGACAACCTCTTTAGGCGGGCCGAGCAGCTCTTCGAGATTGCGAAGCTCAGCATCGAAGAATATGGTCATCCCACTCGCGTGATTGGTAGTAAAGGTGCGCGCTACAGCTTTCTTACCCGGTCCTTCCGTACCACGTCGGTGTTGTTAGGCGGTGACTAATCGCGTAGTACAGGGCACCTTGGGACCGTCGACTATATTTACTCTACCATTGCGGACCTGGGCGACTATTACAGCCTCTCCAACCAGACTTTTGCGGCCGTGACGGGCAATGTCTTCGAATCTCGTCTTGTGCTCGGGCACGAGGTTCCGAAGTCCGCGGCCCCGATGGGCCTTACCCCCCCAACAAAAAACCGCGGCCCAGTCTACGGTCAATTACGACTCGTCAGTCATTATGGGTGTGACGAACACGATTTTGAGTCCGATGGGAAGGGGCCTTGGATCGCCCTAGTGAGCAGGGGGATATGTCCCTTTGGCACAAAATCAGCGAACGCAGGCAAGGCTGGCGCCATCGCAGTAATCATCTACAACAATGAGAAAGGCGGCGTCTCTGGTACTCTTGGCCAGCCTTCTAAACATCATGTCGCTACGTTTGGGATATCAGACACAGACGCTGCTCCATATATCGAGAAGCTGAAGGGCGGACATCCCGTCGACTCGATCGCATTCATCGACGCCATAGTCGACACCATTAGGACGACCAACATCATCGCGCAGACGCGAGGTGGCGACCCAGAGAACTGCGTCATGCTTGGTGGACATAGCGACAGTGTTGCAGAGGGCCCCGGAATCAATGACGATGGGTCGGGCTCGATCAGCCTCCTTGAGGTGGCGACGCAGCTTACGCGGTTTTCTGTCACAAACTGTGTTCGCTTCGCGTGGTGGGCGGGTGAGGAGGAGGGATTGCTGGGATCGGATTACTACGTCGCTCAGCTCAGCGCCGCCGAGAACCAGCGCATCCGGCTGTTTATGGACTATGACATGATGGCGTCGCCCAATTTCGCCTTCCAAATCTACAACGCGACTGATGCAGTGAACCCAGCGGGATCGCAACAGCTACGTGAGCTGTACGCAGATTATTATGAGGCGCAAAGCCTGAATCATACGCTCATACCGTTCGATGGGCGGAGCGACTACGACGCTTTCCTACGCAGCGGGGTCCCGTCTGGGGGTATCGCCACAGGCGCAGAAGGCATCAAGACGGCGGCTGAGGCAGAGATGTTTGGCGGCTCGGCTGGTGAATGGTTTGACCCATGCTACCACCAGCTCTGCGACAACCTATCGAACTTAGACATGGTAGCGTGGGAAGTTAACACGAAGCTGATCGCGCACTCGGTGGCGACATACGCGCGAACGCTCGAGGATTTTCCAAAGAGGGCAGATAACCTCGCAGCAAAGAGCATGACAGCCCCGAGAAATGAAGTGTATCATGGGCACAAACTCATCATGTAGCGAACCTACGTAGACTACTTATATATATTCGCGTGACGCTCAACAACCCTACGTACTATACTGCTGCCTTTATCTTGATTACAACCTATTATCAGTAATGCATTCATATTCTTAGAAGGTTGGTTTACAACAAAAACGAAATACCAGACTTAGCTAGGTTTGTAGATACCAACCCCTACGGCCGCGGCCTCGCCGGGCGGCTCCTCCCGCCCCAGCTACCCGGCGACCCCCCCCCCCCCCCACACCCCCCCCCCGACCCCCCCCCCCAAAACCCCCCCCCCGCCCCCCCCCCCCCCACCCCCCCCTCCCCCGCCCCCCCCCCCCCCCCCCCCCCCCCCCCCCCCCCCCCACCACCCCCCCCCCCCCCCCCCCCCCCCCCCCCCCCCCCCCCCCCCCCCCCCCCCCCCCCCCCCCCCCCCACCCCCCCCCCCCCCCCCC
>NW_017263663.1:0-62288 GCF_001662655.1 Pseudogymnoascus verrucosus
AGTAGTACTCGGGCAACACTGAGTTTTATAAGGCTTAATAATATTATGTATAAACTATCTTTACTTTTATTAGCTTACTTCCCCTCCTAGTTCTACTTGTTACCTAAGTCTCTATCTTTGTCTTAAAGCATTTTAGATATCTATATATACTTTACTAACATTAAATCCTAGGGCTATTGTAAGGATGCCTCCTTACTCGGGGTAGTTACGGCCGTCACGTGGCGCCATCGAGACTCGGGGCCGTTACGGGTCAGTCGCGACTAACAGCCTTAGGCACATAACGTAAGGAAGCCTTAGGCAAACAGGGAGCTAGCTGAGTCGGAGCGGTTTCGGGTATTTTAAGGGAACAGCCATACAGGGTTACACCTTCATCTTTTTTGTATCCTTCGTAGTAGACCTATAGGATTGCACCGACTTCTATCCGACTCGCACTCCCATATGCAACTTCTCGTGATACGGTGCCCTGTGTCCTTACATTATACAAAAAAGATCACGCCTGCCGGGGACGGCCGTACGTAAATAATATCCCACAACTAGAACGACTCAGGAGAACTGTCGAAACACCACCGACCGCGACTCAGTGACATTTCGAAGTAGAGACCTGACGACTTCAAATAGCCGTGACCCTAGAGAACTCACGGATAACCAGTGGATCAGGGTTTGATCCTGCAGAGCAAGCTGGTAAAGTCGCCGACGCGTTGGCGCCGAATAGGATACGAGATCCTTAAGAACCCCCTTAAGCACAGAGGCAATTGTGAACAAGAGTGTTGATAGCTACGAGCTACCGGAAGTCAAACTCTTTCGTATCGACACCGATACACCCCCGAACCAATATGAGGAAAATGACCTCAAACATCCCCCAAGACAATGATAGTCAACCGTCACGAATGTCAACGAGACAAACCACTGCTGCAGCTACGACCGCTGCACCCACCGATGACATACCGGATCGAATGGCAAACCTCGAGATCTAGATGCAAGAGATCAAGGAAATGATAGCCAACCTAGCGGCAACCTAGACCAGAATTCCGTCCACGCTACTAGTGGACACCGTCGAAGTTGCGGAGCGACGAACTTCCCCTATGCGAAACACCCCCGAGACAGTTTAGTTGCCGCCTCTTCGAAACACTCGTTCTCCATCGATTCCGAGGATGTATTCCGAAGACCCTCCGAATCGCTACAAGAAATCCACTATCTCTAAGAAGATTACGCCGCTCAGCGATGGGATAGAACATACCTTTATGCAATGGAGCGCGTCCATTCAGGACCGCCTCATAGTCAATGAGGATCACTACCCTACCGACGTCTCGAGAAGAGCGTTGATATAGGGGACTACGACTGGCCTAGCAAAGAAATACCTCGAACCCTAATACCTATCCGCGACCCACGGGTTTCGGAGTGCCGACGAGATGATGGACCTGTTAGGTTCATATTACCTTACTAGTAACGAAACGGAACAGGCCCGGAACCTCTTCGACGACCTCTAAATAGGAGAGAAAGGACATACAAACGAGACTTTCTTAGAGTTTAAAGCTCGCTTCCAAAGTGCAGCTATTATAGGACAGGTCACCGAGTCGGAATGGTTTCGGTACATGTGGAACAAGTTGACCCCTCAATTCCATAGCCGCGTAGCGGTTATCAAAAGTCAATGGAAGGGAGACTACCACACCATGGTCCGAGAACTCACCGCCTTCGATTAGGAGCGGCGCCAGAACAACGAGTTGAGCTTCCCGTCTAAGAGCGGCGAGTCGAGCTCCCGAGGACCCGCCCGCCTAAGCTCATCTAGGTTCACGCCCATGGACCCCGGAAAGGCCCAGCCACTAAGGCAGACAAGAAACCCTCTAGTTTCCTTCTAGAGGACTCCCTTTACGCCCACGGCCCCTAAGCCGGACATTACAGGCCGCATGCGGACCGCCGTGCCGGCTACGTCCAGGAACTGTTTCAAGTGCGGCAAGCCGGGCCATTTCTAAGACAAATGCCCGCTTAACCCCACCGTTAAGGAGATTGATCGCGAAGCCCCTAAGGACGAAGAGCAGTGGGAGGAAGCAGTCGCCTACTAGTCGGATGCGTCCCTAGAGGAAAACGACGAGGCCTAGGGAAAGGCTCCTTCCTAGGTCTACGCAAATGTAATCTGTAAGGACTAGATTTACGAGAGCTCTTAGGAGGCTCCTAATTTCTCGTTGATACAACCCTAAGTATGAACGGACTCGGGGTGCAAACGAAGTCACTCGTAGACATAGGAGCAAATGGCTACCTCGTCATTAATAAGCCTTTTGCGCAACGGTTGTCGAAAGCGCTCTAGAGCCCTATACGGAAACTGCCCTACTCTGTACCCATACGTGGATTTTAGCGAAATATCCAAAGCTACGTGTCGGAGTATATTCGGTTACACTTAACAGTCGAAGGACGCCGAATCTATAACTGCCCCTTTGTGCTCCTAGATCTCGGAGCGCAAGATGTGATAATTGGGAAGAAGCTTTTTAGCCGCTTCCGAATCCTACTTAACTCTGCAAAGAGCCGGCTAGTATGGCTAAAGGAGTACCCGCCTACTCCTAGCTGGAGCAAAGAGATCACCTTAGCCTACCACTCGCGTGAACTGTCTATACGTCACCCCGCCCATCAATCGGATGCGAACCAGCGGGACGATGCCATCGACCATGACGACAGACGACGTAAGGGCGGACGCTCGATACTAATGAAAGTGATAACGGCCCATCGTGACGCTATTATGATTACCCCACTGAGCTTGGTGCGAGACGAGGGAACGACCCACCCGCACCCCAAAACCCTAAGGACACGAGCCTCGCCCGTGGAAACCTATAAAGACAGACCCTTAGGACAAGTAGAGGCGAAACCTCTAAGAAACGGACCATCCGCATATGAAAGAAAGAACCATGGGAGGAGCGGAGTTGTCTCTCCCTCCCGACGCTAGACCCTGTTACGCAGCTTTACGCCGGTCTAAATTTGCGAGATTAGCGCAAACGCTTTCCACTATGAGATGATGCGAAGCGACTCCGAGTTCTTTACGACAAGCATCTACGAGATCGACTAGATCATCCAGGAGAGGGAAGCGGCCGAGGACGAAGAAACGCTCTGCCTTATTCGGGACAAGCTTCTGCATACGCACCGCAACTATTCCGATGTCTTCTCAAAGTCGGAATCTAATCAGCTTCCCCCACATCGCATATACGATCACAAGATACAACTAGAAGCCCCTTTACCAAATGCCTTTTCGCCACTATACCGACAAAGCACCGAAGAGCTTAAGGCGACTAAGCAATACCTATTAGAGAACCTTGAGAAGGGCTTTATAGTTAATAGCAATAGCCTGTTTGCCTCCCCTATACTGTTCATGAAGAAGGCAGATGGCAAACTGAGATTTTGTATCGACTACCAGAAGTTGAACGGACTTACCCATAACGACCCCTACCCTATCCCGCGTATCGACGAACTACTAGGACGGGTGTCGAAAGCAAAAATCTTCACGAAGCTAGACATTAGGCAAGCCTTCTATCGTATACGAATGGACCCCGACTCCGAAGAGTACACGACCTTCCGAACTCGATATAGATCCTACAAATGCAAAGTGCTGCCGTTTAGTCTAACGAACAGCCCCGCAACCTATTAGAGGTATATGAACGACGTTCTTATGTAATACTTAGACGACTTCTGTACTGCCTACCTAGACGACATCCTAATCTACTCTAAGGACCCTACGGAACACATGGACCACGTATATAAGGTCCTATAACGGCTTCGAGAAGCAGGACTACAAGCCGACATTAAGAAATGCGAGTTCAACGTAACCCGGACAAAGTATTTAGGCTATATCCTGACTACTACCGGTGTCGAAGCGGATCCTAAGAAGATCGAACCCCTCCGGAATTGGATCTAGCCAACAACTGTCACAGGCGTGAAGTCTTACCTTGGATTCTGCGGCTCCTACCGCTAATTTATCAGAAATTTCGGGAAAATAGCCAAGCCTCTCACCACTATCACCAGCCCCTCGGAACCGTTTCTATGGACTGACGAATGTGAGAACGCTTTTGAAGAAATGCACCGACAGCTTTTAGCCGTGTAGGCGCTCCACCACTTTAACCCCGAATTGCCTACGAAGCTGGAAACAGACTCCTCTAACGGAGTCGTAGCTGGTGTTCTTTCTCAGGAACACCTAGACAAGCGATGGTATCCCGTAAGCTTCTACAGTCACGTCCTATCCGGGCACGAGATCAATTGGGAGATCCACGACAAGGAACTGTTCGCTATCGTGAAAGCGTTCGCAAAATGGAGGCTAGAATTGACATCGGTACGCTACCGAATCGACGTTTACACCGATCACCGATCGCTAGAATACTTCATGACGACGAAGGTTCTCACGGCGAAGCAGGTTCGGTGGATGGAGCTACTCTCTGACTTCAACTTCTGTATTACATATATAGCTGGCAAGAACAATTAGAAGGCAGATATACTGAGCCGAAGAGAGCAAGACCTAATTACACAGCAGAAGGTCAAACTAGACAGCCGTGCAAGGGTGCTTTTAGGCCTAGCCTAACTACACCCCCGAATTAGTGCCGAATTAGCACAAACGTACGTGGCCTCGATCAATGCGATGGACGCCCTAAACACCTAGGTCCCCTTTGACCTAATAGAAGCGCTCTGCGCGGATAATAGGAGGTCGTTTACCGACACTCGCACGAAAGACCCCCTACCTAATGGGTTTACAATGAAGGACCAACTATTGTTATATAAGGGTCGACTGTGCGTAACCCGGCACACTAAGTTATGTATGAAACTCATACAGGAAGCACACGATCAAGTATCAGTAGCCCACCCTAGTGGCAGAAAAACTTATCAGTTACTCGCCCCGAAGTATCATTAGGTCGGAATGGAAGCGGGTTGTCTCCGATACGTACGTAACTACGTGACGTGCCGACTCACTCACACTAACGTCACGAAGCAGCAAGGCTTCTTACACCCCCTACTAGTACTAGAATACCCCATGCAACACCTAACGATGGACTTTAAGGAATTCCCAAAGGATAAACACGGATTCGACAGCATCCTTGTGTTCATGGACCGACTCGGTAAGGGTTCGGTGTCCATACCGTGTCATAAGACCACCGATGCCCGCTAAATGGCGCAGCTATTCATCAAATGGATATATCGATTCAGACACACCCTAGAGTCGATCATTAGTAATCGCGGACCCCAATTCATATCAGCTTTCTGGCGAGAGTTCTGCCGAATTATAGGGGTTAAGATTAAGCTGTCGACAGCCTATCACAAGTAGACTGACGGGCAGACGGAAATCATGAATCGGTATATCGATTAGAGACTGAGGCCCTTCGTATCACATTACTAGGATAACTAGAGCAAGCTCATTCCTATCATGGATCGGGTGCAAATGACCCTTCCCCATGCCTCGATCGGAATGACCCCCTACCGACTTAAGTACAGAACTGATCTGCGCACTAGTTGGGACTAGGAAACCCCGAAAGCCACGACCCCTAGGGAAATCATGAACTAGAAGGAAGCTAAAGCAGTAGCAAACCGCATGCACTCCGCATGGATTTACGCAAAGGAGAACATGGCTAAAGCACAAGAGGATATGTCTAAATACGCGAATCGATACCGACAAGCCATTGACTGGGACGTAGGAGACAAGGTTTACCTATCGACTAAGAATCTGAAAAATCACCGCCCTAGCCGTAAGCTGGGGCAACAATGGGTCAGACCCTATACGGTACTGGAACAAATCGGACACGCCTTCCGACTAGACCTACTGAAGGGTTCCCAAATACACGGTGTCTTCTCTCTAGACGTACTCATTAAGGCTCCGAATAACCCGCTGCCCGGTCAAGTAGCGCCTAAGCTAAGCAGCGAAGTCGTAGACGGCCTAGAGGAGTGGGAGGTCGAAAAGATCCTCGCTGTAAGGATCTAGCGAAAACAACTTTAATACTAGGTATCCTAGGTCGGATACGATCCGGACCCGGAATGGTACCCCGCCTCAAACTTTAAGAACTCCCCCTACAAAATCCGGGAGTTCCACGCGGAGTACCTAAACCTGCCAGGACCGCCGTAGGACCTACCCGGCTGGATTACGGAATGGGAGATAGGCAAACTAAGCTACGATCACGAGAGGCACGGCAAAGCAGAGGAAAACAGCGTCGTTGCTACCTACGACACTAAACTAAACACCCTCTAAGCCAGGGCACCCTTAGAGCCGTAGCCCTTGCGGAAGCCACCCTTCCCAAACGTCTTACTAGCGTCGCAACAAGCGGCTACTACCATGAGAGACGAAGGGTCGAAGTGACCCTACGCGAAAGACTACGCCTGAGTTCCCTCCGACACAGGGCCTATCACCTAAGGTCGACGGCCACCCCCTCCTCCTCCACCTCCTCCGCCCCCCTCTTCCTCTTCTTCCCCCTACCACCGCCCACCTTCGCTGCCGCAGCGAGGGCGTCGGGGATCCTCTCTACCAACTCCCCTACCGCATCTACCGCAGAAGCCACCCCATTAAGGGCAGCGATCTCCTTCTCCTAGTTTACTAGGATTAGGGCCGATTTCTGGCCCACGACGGCCACGGCCTAGCGGACCCGCTACGGTCGTCAGCGCGAGAACCAAAAACACACAAGGGAAATGGAAAACTTACCTCTAGACCGTCCTTGACGGCAGCGCAGAGGGCGCAACTCTCCATATAGGCTGAAAGCTCGGCCGGGGAGCGGAACTTCGGCATATTGGCGGTGGCTAATGTGACCACACGCCCAATCTCCGCCGCAGCGGCCTTAATGGCAGCGGGGACGGGAGGGGTTGCTGCCTCAGCAGCTAGGAGCTTCTAGTACTCCGGGCCAGCAAACCAGGAGATCTATCTCTAGAGGTCAGCGACGGGCAGACAGACAAACCACAAAACCGAAAGCTAAACGAGAACCTACTAGAACACACGTTGCGTGTTAGGCCACGTAGCGCTCACACTTAGAGCTTTCTAAGCTCTACACACACGAGACGGCGGGATCTCCGTCCTTCTTGCGGCCTTTGGCGCGTACGCAGCGCATACACTGCTGGCGGAAAGCCACAGTGAGGGCGCTGGGAGGAGGGGGAACCGGCATCTTCAAATTGGAAATCTGCGATTTCCCGTCAGCCCAACCCAAGTTATCACCACCGCGCTAGCGCGGTTCCGTCACCTACCAAATCGTTGGTTGTGTTTTTGTATCTAAAAACAACCTGTTAGCATCTAGCTGTACCATCAGAAGGGCCACTTACTAGTCTTAGGAGGGGGGGTTAGCGTCGTTGTTGTGAAGAAAACAACAAGTTGTGGGCGAAGCTCGAATTCATATTCTGGCTTATAACAAAGCCGTCCGAATCGGGTTAGCGCTGAATTTCCCCTTTACATTGAAATTCTACGACGACACACATACCACGCGGACTCTATTCGATACCAATACGGACCCTCGCCTACTAATCGCCGCGCACACAACAAAGATGCGACTTTGCGCAAACGGATTCAGACCACTTCCAGTGCCTATACGGCCGCCTACCATTAGCCTTCTAGACAAACAAAGGGCATTCTAGTCTTAGCGCCCGCACCTCACCTACCAACCCGACCAAGGGCTCGTCGCGGCAGCTACTCGGCTTGCGTGCTTTGAGGACAAAGCACCTTCTCAAGGCGGGGGGTAGTGTAAGGATGCCTCCTTACTCGGGGTAGTTACGGCCGTCACGTGGCGCCATCGAGACTCAGGGCCGTTACGGGTCAGTCGCGACTAACAGCCTTAGGCACATAACGTAAGGAAGCCTTAGGTAAACAGGGAGCTAGCTGAGTCGGAGCGGTTTCGGGTATTTTAAGGGAACAGCTATACAGGGTTACACCTTCATCTTTTTTGTATCCTTCGTAGTAGACCTATAGGATTGCACCGACTTCTATCCGACTCGCACTCCCATATGCAACTTCTCGTGATACAGTGCCCTGTGTCCTTACAGCTATAGACTTAGGTAGGCGTTATTATATAGCTAGCCTACTATAAGGATACCTCCTTACTTAGGTTAGTTATAGTTGTTATATAGCACCCTTAAGACTTAGGGCTATTATAGTTTAATTATAACTATAAGCCTTAGGTAAATAGGGAGTTAGCTAAGTTAAAGGGGTTTTAGGTATTTAAGGGAATAGGAATAGAGGGTTACACCTTTATCTTATTTATATCCTTTATAGTAGACCTATAGGATATAATATAGCATTACCTCTAACTCGTACTCCTATATGCTACTATAGAGAGCTATATCCCTATGTCCTTATACTAGAAGGATCCTCCTAGGTGCTTATATAACTAAGGAGTATGCTCTAGGTTCGTCTCTACTCTATAGACAAAGCTCTTTAGAGACTCTCTCCCCTAAGAGGACACTCCCTAGAGGGCTTAACCCCTGTGAGTCCAACGCCCCTATAAGCTTTCTCTATAGTGTAGTGTTTCCTTATAAGGTCTTACGTAATGCCCGCTTATGCATGAAGAGAGTTAGAAGGCGAAAGGTCTAAGATGCTAAGTGTTCTAAGTGACGCCTCCCTGTAATTTGCATTACTAAATAGGACTGTTCATTATTGTCTATTTAAGCTTCCTACCTGTGAGTGGCAGTATCGATTGCTAATGCTGATATGCGTGGAAATAACCTAGTAGACCAGCTCACTAGTGGCTCCACCTCCATTCATAAGTGTGTAAGTGTAAGGTGGATGAAATCGACAAAGTTTCAAGTGTAGCGCACGGACAGCAGCAACCCATCCGGGCTAACACGTGAGACTATGAGAAACAGGAGGGTTGAATTAAGTGGACAGAAAAAACACACCAAGCACAGATTATATTTACACCGATCTGTAAGAAACAATACAGATTATATTTCCACCGATTTGTAAGAGACCACGGAACCATGTTCAGAAAAGCGCCAAGACTGGATCGAAGTATCGCTGAAGCGCCCGCCTCTCTTCTTATCAAACGAAGAACCTCCTTATTTTAACCTTTGGTCAAAATTTTCGAAGGCATATTCATTAAGAAAAAAAAGCGACGGTTAGGGAGCTAGTGATAGACTTAATAGTCCGTATTACTAGAATGTAGGTCCTAATTTTTCAGATTTTTACCAAGAGTCTAGGAAGAAATTGGGGCTGAGTAGATCCAGTTCCCTAATTTCCGAATTCATATCCACCGCCCAGTCGAATTCTACTTCTCCCGGAGGTAGAGCGTCTTGTCCATTTAATGAATCTGTTTTGCGATATAAGTACCATTACTTTCCTTATGTATAGGTATTTGAGATAGATCCATACCTGCTGTTAGTTTCATAGCAGACCGTAGTCTTTCTCGACAACCCTCCAGCACTTCGACCGCCCGAAATGAAGCGTGGAGTTGCACTTTATTGTGCTTTAAGGTGTGAATCGCCTTCCGCCAGGAGGCCTTGTAAGGTTCGGATTCTAGATCCACACTGCTATCAGGACGTATAGCCGCAGCCAAAAGGATGCTAGCAGCTGCATATGAGACTGTAGAAGTCAGCATCATGTGAATTTAGAAGGGCGATAGATAATGGTCAGAGTTTAGAGGTGAAAGGGGCCCTTGCAGTAGACGGCATGCCAGCTAGAACTTTGGCTAGAGTTCAACTCATCTTCGTACAGCGTGTCTATGATTAGTTGTGCCGTGGAGACACAGAGAGTTCTGATCTCTTGTGTAGTGTTTTGGCCCAGCGTTGAAGAATTCATTGTTCTAGATGAAACAATATTCCCCCCTGCAGGGTGAACCCCCTCAAGAAGCCAAGGTCTAAGGATAAGAAGCCGGACATACAGGATCCTAGAGTATTAGTAAGGCGCACATATTTATTCAGACAGGGCAAGCTACAAACCTGCAATTCAGGGTCTTCGTTTGTACCTGAAAACATCTCTTCATCTGGCTAGCGTTATTTGTGAAATCCTCCTGCAACTTCAAGTGTGTTGGGATGTTCTTGAGTAGGTCGTCAAGTTGCGAGTTCAGCGTGAATGTGCTGACCAGTCTCTTCGTGAATGTCAAATGAGGTTTCTCTTGTGAGGGGTGTTCGATTTTGTCATTCGAAGAAGAATAGATGGTAGATAAGACGTTGTCGAGGATATCGAAAAGACTTATGGAGTACACAAATCCATCCATTTTGGAGTGAAGACCTGGTGGCTGGCAGCCTTTACCAACATGCTGGAGAAATTCATCGTCAATCGCTTGAGGCGGCTCGACATTCCAAAATCTGGATAGGGTTACAGGCCGTCCAAAAGTCGTCGCTGTCATTCTGCTATTTATCAACGGCCAATCATGGAGGCCCGAGTCTGGTGAAGTACTTATCAAGGATGACGCAGCAATACCAGATCCTACGCCGCATTTCTCGTTTCAGTTGAGATTCATTGCTATGAAGAAAATTGTTCTCTTGGTGTAGGCCAAGACTTTGAGCAAGTCGGAGCCCAGCACCGACCATGTCCCAGCACCGATTGGCATATGCTGTAGAATGCAGATAGATTGCTGTTAGGAGAAACAGCTGGACGTGTGACTGGGTCGGAACGTCTATTGCATCTAGAGAAAAAAAGGTGCGAGACCTTTCGTAGAATTCAGCCGCAGAAGTAGTGCGCTGCTCAAAAGGGAGGTGGTTGTCATATTGACAGCCAAGGGCGAATATAATGTTCAAGGTTGCTTGAAGGAGATCCCTTTCAAGTACATCTCTCCCCACATCAGCTTCACAAGGTTGGCAAATAAGGCTGTATGAGCGCTGGACGCTTGGACGATGCAGGATTGGAAATATAGGTTGGATGTTGTCCCAGAAGCATTCCATCAACGCGACCGAATCTTCTGGACTCGGAAATGGAAAATTCAGTTCCGGAGCGATGCGAGACTGGAGGGGTAGGGAGCTTTCTGCACCCCGAGATTGTGCGGTATTTGGCCACTCTTGCTGAGCCTTATTTGCTGTGTCCATGACAGCGGTGACTTGGTTGATAAAAGAATCATTGGAGGAAGATCCGTGAATTGACTGGTCAACAAGAATTGTTTCTTGTCCTAGCTGCTTAACTTCTACATGCTCATCACGCAACTCGTGCAAAGCATTAGCCAGTGGGTTTGAGGAGCACTGGGATGCTTCAAAGCTGTCTGGACGTTCTGAGCTGGTTCGGCTCTGCTCAAGTAACCTCAAGCGGCCTTCTATCTCGGAAATTGACCTAGAGGGCATTTCAATGAGATGAGCACGGAGATCTCCTTAAACCGACTTACGAAGACGACTTTGGCAAGCTTTGTTCGTACTGACACTTCAATCCTCTTTCTTGACAAGATCTGCAGATTGGTCGATCCCCATTACAACGCGTCTTACGATTTCGACACTGGCTGCAAGCAAGTAGAATCTTGCGACGCTTTTGAGGCAGCATAGTTATTGTCTTTTAGAAAACTGATATGGGTAAGAATGTCAGATCGCCCATCGATTTACAGCGGAATGAACGTGGAACCCAGCTAGCTAGATGACAATTAGATCTAGCATAGGGTTTATTATAAATGTACACTGACTCGCAACAGAAGTGGAAACCTCCAACCCGTCGACTTCAATTAATATGACGCAAAGTTCGGGTGCCAAGCCGCGGAGATCGGGATCGGAATATAAAAACTCCGAACTCCGCGGGTAGGTGCCGTACACTTGGGTGCTTATGAACGAGTTACGCTTTGGTGTCTTTTCATATTCGCTGCTACATCCTGTTACGTTTTGTTTCGGTATTGTTGTTGCTGTACCGGTTCAGCTAGAGTCTATCGCTGTGTACACCTAATTCACTTGCATACACCCCATTATATCTTTGTAGTATGGTTTTGCTACTATAACAACTAATTCACCATCGCGGTAGTTGAGCTTCATGTCATATCATCCATTAGGTCGTCGCGCTCCTCCGATCTCCCCGAACATGTCTTAGTCTAATCAAACTTAATTTCCATTGTCTTTTGCTATAAAGTCACAGCTCGTTCTTGAGGAGTACTAAATCATAATTCCATCCTTTCACAGCATCCTTTCGCAGCAATCCATCAACCCATTTCCAAAGCACATCATCAATCTTCGACACAGCTACAACAATGCCAGACTTGCACGTTAATGGCGCAAAATTATACTATGAGACCTTTGGCAGTGGGCCTCTTCTGCTCCTGATTCCAGGTGCGGATGGTCGGGGAGCAGTATTCCACGACACTGCTAAATATCTTTCGATACACTTCACAGTTGCCTGTTGGGACCGGCGGGGATTTTCCCAAAGTCTCCTTATCGGTGCACAAGACTTCGCTGATCGTCTGTCAGTTGATGCCGATGATGCATGCGCCCTAATCCAGCACTTGTCCGACCAGCCTGCCTTTGTCTTTGGCACGTCATCAGGAGCCATTGTGGCCATGCAATTGCTCATTCGCCACCCAGAGTGTGTGCGCGCTCTTGTTGCACACGAGCCACCAGCCTTTGCATTGCTACCTGAGGAATATCGAGCAAAAGCTGCTGGGCTTGTTGAGCACATTTACAGCCTGTATCGCGCCAAAGGTGTTCAAGCTGCCATGGAAGTTTTCTCGGGTGGACTTTCAGCGGGCGAGGATGGCGTAAGGATGCGCTATTGCATGGATACCACGCGTGGGGACGAAATCCGGGCCAACTCGATGTACTGGTTTGAGTTTGAGCTGAGGCAATACACAAGCGCGGCATTGGATGTGGAGGTTATTGTCGCAGAGAAGGAGAAGTATATCCCGGCTGCAGGAGCTACTTCCGGAGACGGACCGGGAGTTGGACCTATTGCACTGCTGGCTGGCAAGGTTGGAAAGGAGGTTGTAAGACTTCCTGGGGGTCACATTTCGTATATGGTGGAGCCAGAGATCTTCGCTGATGCATTATGGGTTTTGTTTGAGAAGGTGATCAAGAGCTAGAGAACTAAAAGCATCTTTTCTCTAATAACTTCTACCGTCTTATGATCACTCTCATACCCAGGCTCCCTTCTCTCACGTACGGTGTCACATGGTCTGCGACCATTTCCACATCATCCTTGGTAGTCTCGAAAAGCTCGAATGTTGAACCTGTCTGTTTTCCCGTTCCATCATAACTGTCGTATTTCCTGAAGATACTAGCGAGTATTGTAAACAGCTCGGAATATGCCAATGGCATCTGCGAACAATCAGCGAGAACCACGTATGATGAAAATGTGACCTACACCTAGACATCTTGGAGACCCACGTGAGAAGGCAAGTTGATATCTATCGAGCCTTAGGTTGTTGAGGAATCTTTCAGGTCGGAAGACGGAAGGTAAAGGGTAGATGTCCTCGTTCCTACTTAGTAGAGGTGCAGTCACTCCCACGGGTATCTTGTTTTGTCAGCGAATTTGTACCCCGTACCTTGAACAAACCTTGACTCACTCCTTTAGGAATCAACCATTTCATCCCAGTCTTCCTATCTTCATACAGCAGGTCCTCATCTAGCGCAACTCTTTCTTGGCGAATACTAGCGCCGGGATGCAGACGAATTCCTAATTTGACTATGGCTGTCAAGAAGGGCAGTGCTTCTAACTTATTTAACGGGGGCATATCTTGAGGGTCTGGAATTGCGCTGATCAACTCATCTCTGAGTTTCTTCAATATCCTTGGGTTTGAAAGCAGGTGGTAAGTAGTGTAAGCAAGGGTACTTGCAGTTGTGTCTGTCCTACCACCTAGGAGAACGCTCGCCTGGTCCGCTAACCGCTTGTCGCTCTTTTCTGCTTCGGGAAGATTTTGGTTCCGAATGAGACTATGGAATATGGTTTTGCTCAGACTATCGGTTTTCAACTCGTTCTTTGTCTCTTCACGGACAACTGAAATTCTGCTGTCAATGGTCTATGTAATTTAATTTAGTGCTGAGATTATTGTTTAAAGGAAGTGGTGCTGACTTTCATGAGGGTCAGAAAGACCTCGATTTCTGGCATAAGCATTACAACAAGCCGTTGCGGAAGTGCAGTAATGGTTGGAATTAGCCATGGATTCCAGGACGCGAAATGATATCCCTTCCCTAAGTCATGTTGGGCCGAGAAAAATGGCTCATTGAGATCTTCTTCATCCAGATTGTTATAACTTTCGCCAAAACAGTAGCCCAAGATAATGTCGGAGGTCGTGGCACAATTTTTACAAAGGTAGGGTTTTAGGGAGTACCTCCTAATTTTAACAATTATGCTAAACAGTACATAAACGTTTATAAATCTTCTGGTAAATAATTATATACTATGGTGTAATAAACACGATATAAACGTTTATTATTAAAAGCGAACTACTTACTAATCTGTATCTAATGCAAAATAACAACAGGGGTTACAGCTCTTTATAGGTTAGTGTACTACGCTACAACAGTTACTGGGATGTTGTGCTCACTGCCTTTTAAGATCGGAGTTTCGGAACTATGTCGCTACTTTCAACGACATCTCACCCTTTCAAGCTAGACGCAGCAAATGGAAATGCTGACAATTTCCATTTTCTCATGGCTAAATCTATAAAATGGAGAATACTTCGCGCAGGGAAGGCACTGGGAAAGCGCCGATAAAACCAGGACGCCGAAACCACAAAAAATCGAGAGGTGGATGTGGCAATTGTAAACTCCGAAGTGTCAAAGTGAGACTTGTGGGGACGCCGCCCTATCCTTCAATCCTGCTGACATTGATCTCCAGTGTGATGAGACCAAACCGGGCTGCAAGAGATGCAGTGCGTACGGGGTATCATGCAGCTACAATCCCAATGCTGCGGATCTGCAGCCCTTGTTTGTTGGTACCACGACCATGAAACAGGGCTCTCCAAAGGCACAACACCCAATCATCCAGGCCGCCCAACCAAACCATAATCACCTTTCAATGGTTCACGCCCCCCCACGTCTTACCAATGCTACACCTATCCTCTCAGATGGCTATGCGGGCATTGAGATGGACACACAGAGCCTCGAGCGCTTACGGCGCTTTCATCTTAGAACCGTACCAACCATGGGAGGCCCCGAGGCGGCGGAATTCTACCAGAGCCACGCCCTTAAAATGGCCTGCTCCGTAAGTGCTCACACGACCCATTATCACGTCGACGCTAACACGTGCTCACAACTAGGCTCCGTACGTGATGCACCTTGTACAGGCCCTAACATCCCTGCACGATCGACACTTCTCAGGCCAGCCCAACAAGCGACAGATTGCTGCGGAATCCTACCACCTCTCACGCGCCGCCGCACAGTTTAACCGGAAGCTATCCGAACCACTCGCACGTGCCGACCGTGACGCCGTATGGGCAGCCGGCTGCCTTATAGGCTGGATAGTCTTCTGCTCGATCGACGCGAAACAGGCATCAGAGGCGTGGCCACTCGCACCATCAAAGCCATCGGATCTGGAGTGGATACGCATGAATGATGCCAAAGCCTTGCTATGGGGTATTACAGATCCAATGCGGGCCGATAGCATGTTCAGTATAATGTCCACCGAGTATGCTGCCGGGATGCACAAGACATCCGCGGCCGATATAGGTATCCCGCCCGCATTCTCACGATTATATGGGCTTGATGACCCCGAGTCCGAGAGTGGCCCGTATGCCGTTGCCGTGCGAGCACTAGTAGCGTTGCTGCCAGTCGAATGCGACTGCCAAAACTACGTGACCTTTTTTCTCTTCCAGGGGCACATGCAGCCGGCCTTCAGGGAGCTGTTGGCACAGAGGGACGCCCGTGCTCTGCTGTTGCTAGCGTATTGGTATGCGAAGATCTGCCAGTCGGTGTGGTGGCTAGAGCGGCGCGCGACGCTCGAGTGCCAGGCTATTTGTGTGTACCTCGAGCGGTATCATGGCGGAGATACTGAGATTCAGGAGCTGTTGCATTACCCACGAATGCGATGTGGGATGTTGGCACAGGATGGTCCGCAGTATAAGACCGGGGTTGCTGTTGATGGCCATGGTACTACTTATCTTATGTACCCATAAGGATGTTATCTGTTGTCACAAAATATCTAACTAAATGCATACATTTGGCTCATGCGCTTGGAAACAACATCTATAATGGACCGACATCCACAGCCCTCTGCTACTGCCCTATCCTCGTGCTCCAGGTGGACAGTGACACGTAAGAAGCGTAGCGCCAATATGAAAATAGAGGATCAACTGCGGCATGGCCGCAGCACTACGACCCTCTACAGTATCAACCAATGGCATACCCTTTCGCGGCGGTCACCCGGATCTACGCAGGTCCCTTAACCCCTAAGCTGTGAAACATATACCCCACAAGTGACAACCCCACAATTGCAGTGGCTATGGTTAATGCCTCTCTGCTTATGGCATAGGATGTAATTGCGGCTGGCGATTAAGTTTGCAGATCAAATATTAGCCGGAACGCCATGTTATTACCGTATTTAATTATTATTACCTCACACTGCGTTTCCCTACGAGGCAATATTCATGTCCTGCAGTCTATGCGCCTCCCTGAGATAAAAATGACATGCTTGCTTGATACGACAAGAAGCAACCTCCGATAAAGATATGTATGTAAGCGGTGAGGGACTGTGCAAGTGGAGAGCTGAGAAAAGAGGGGAGTGGACTGTGGTGATGGTGGTTGGTTACAATCAATATATATCATATTTACACTGCATGCTTGTCTTGAACGTCGATCCAATTAGCATCCTTACTTTGCAGGAATTCTTCAAATGGCAACAAGCAACAACTAGACGTATGCTGAACTAAAACATGACTATCATTAACCAATTTGTACACGTCTACTTCTACTTATGGGAGACTAATATATATCTATAAGTATAAGGCTCCTAGATGTAAGTTTCAAACAAAATCATCAACAAGCCAATTAAACAAATAAACCCAATCACTATATTCGAAACGCAACCATGGAGCCAACTACCCAGCAAGCGTACGTACAACTCAATTGCCAAAACCACGAAGATGACCTTGTTAATGGATTATTTCAATTATAGTTCTTCTGCCCCACAGGTCCCAGCACCTGGTGTTAAGGTTAGTTGCTCATTTCTTCACTCACGATTAGCCGCTTACAGGTCCCCAAGGCTGTATCTTGGTGCAACAATAACAGAGATACGGATTGCTAGTGGATTATCACACGCATATATACACAAGGTAAGATTTTCAACTCGCATTTTCCGGAATTCATTACTAAATAATTATTAGGCAAAATTGGCATATAAAGACGCAGTATTCGGGGGGAGTCGAGATGCTCATTATCAACTTTCGGATACTATGAAGGTGAAAGGATAGATAGTACTCTAGGCGTGGTTTTTGCTACGGGTTTCCCACGCCGCATGCGCAAATGCGGGAGTTGTCCTTATTCAGAAAAAAACCCCAAAAACCCAGTTGAAATGCTATTATCCACGTCCCTTTGTGATTTTACTATGGCAATGTGATCAATTCCGACCTTGTCATCATATGCCCTAAATTGAATATATATTTGATGCCCATGCCGTCTTCCTCCGAACGCACAACATCAAAGGCTCTCTATCACTAGATTTAACCTAGCAAACAAGACAAAAACAGCTCCCACCCATCCAAGACAGGTACTATCAAATCCTCCCCAAGATCCACCCAAACTACCCCGTCTTACATCGTACAACCCCTACGCTCAACGCCGATCTTTGCCCTTACCTATATAAAACGGTCATCTCCCGCATTACCACCAAGAATCAGCCTCCAATGCCTCATCGGCATTGTGATAGATCACCAGCGAGATCCGAGACATTACCGTCATAGTATTTCAGCCGCCATCCGCTCCAAACAAGACTGTCATAGCCCCATGTTTTCCTCGTCGCACCGCCAACTAGAGCTAATTCCTGTTGGCTTTGCGGCTTGTGTTGTGACCGAGATGGATATAGTAAAATATTTAACTCACCCACAGCGTTTTCAAACCCCCAATCAAAACGTAGGAACTTAATGGCTTAGGGCAATAATTAATAAGCTATTTACTTAAAAATAAAACAAGAGAAATAAATCCTATCGCGGTAAATTCCCGGTATCAACCCCCAGGTATCCATACCCCCCCCCCCCCCCCAAAAAAAAAGACACCTAGGTAGCACCAGTCTCATCAACCCCGTGTAATACAAGCTTTCAACCCCACGACAATATCCACACCTTCACCCCCCTCCTCGCCCAAAACCACACCATCCCCCATCAAACCCAGGCACCACGATCTCAACCCCCCCCCCGATCCCGATCACCCCACACCCACCCACACCGTCATCCTCCTACAAACCCGGCTCAAAAAACCAACCCCAAAGCAACGAATGAAGTGCTTAATTCTTAGATTGTACTATATCTCAACCAGCTTGCTTCGTTATAGAGAAAGTGCTAATATGGAATGAAAAGTGTGGTGCAGGAATAAAACAGATTCCACCATTATGTAGGGAGGGACAGGGAAATGGGGGAGTACAAAGAAGGAAGAGATGCCGGCAGTTATATACTTCTGCCATCTTTCTCCTTCATTGAAAACCAACAGTAAAGATTACAATCCGCGAATTCCAAAGCACAAAATCCCCTCTTCAAATAAACACCACCGTACGCCCCCCTCCCCTCCTTTACCACCCCGCAAGCAACCCCTATAGCCCCCCAACTAACAGCCCTCACCCCAGACCACCACCCAAAAATTAANNTTAACACTCACCGGATTCGGCCCCTTCGGCTGCCCATCAACCTTCTTCTTCTTCACCTCCCCCACCCCCTCCTCCCCCTCCTCCCTCTGCCTCTCTCATCCCCACCCTCCTCCTCGCCCTCCTCCCCCTCCCCACCCTCGCCAACGCCTGCATCCCTAACGACGACTGCGTAAGCAGCTGCGTCGGGTACGACTGCTCCAACGAAGGGGACCGGGAGGCCTTCGAGCGGAATAAGAAGAATGCCGGGGTTAACTTCTGGAATGGGCTGGGGCTGGGGGTGGGGTGTAATAATGCTTGTGAGAGGTGTCCTTGTTCGTAGGTGTTGGGGAGGAGGGTAGTGTGTTGGGGGGGGAGGTGAAATGGGGTTGGAGGTCAGTTAGGGTTTTGATGGATGGTTTTGTGGTGGGGATTGTTGTGGTTAAGGGGGTTCATTTATATTGACATTCGTATCCTTGGATTGTCAAGTAAGGTCGGTATATTCGTGAACGAGATATCCATTAGAAGCAGAACAGATCTTGAGTGAAATATGACAATGTTATGCGACTAAAATCATATGACATTTTCTCTTGGCTGCCTCCTCATAGGCACAATTCAGACAGCAATCCGCCTGTAATAGTGTAGGTCGGCCACGGCAACAGGCAAACAGCTGCGCAACTGGGTTTCGCGAAACCTGCACAATCGCAAGCTTCCCCTTGCTTGCCAGGGGGGATGCGACAGACGTCGTGAACACGGCATCTTCGTGCTGTGATTCCAAGGGCGTATCTGGTGGGTGATCGCATGGCTCTGTCTCGCGAACTGCCCATGAAGCAATGATTGTATGCCCAAGTACGAGATGCGCAATTTCGCCTCCTACACGAATAGTCGAGGTTAATTCAAGGGAGGAAATACTCTCTACTATGGTCATCTCCAAACTAGAGTGTTCTCCAATACTAGACGGGGTTATTTGCTGGCCCTGGTGTATATTATTTTCCGCATCTGGCCTAACTGGCCCAACGGCCTTGAGCGACGCGTGGTATCGACCATTAAAAACAAGCTGGCCTTCCATTAAAATAAATGGGGCATTCATTTTATTTGGAAGTTGAGGCGTTTGAAGTGCTGCCATGTAGACTGTGCTCGAATTCGAACTACCAGCAACATAATTACCAGCAAAATCCCGGTTCGTCCTGGTACAGGTCGTCATTATATAGCGGTGGATGACTTCGCAATAGTCATACTTATTATTTTCAGCATTCTTAGCATAAAAATCTTGCGTCTGATCCAGAAGATCTAGTATAATGTTTAGATATGCCGATCGAAACGTGAGCGCAATTGGATTTGGAATGGTTGCACAATCGTCTGCATCAACAAATAAACAAGCGAATCCACAACTAATAGCCATTCCAACCGCACTCCACAATCGATAGAGTGAGCAAGACCAATTCCTGCTGAGATGGTCATGAAACTGCCAGCCAAGTTCCGTAGAACATCGCGTCTGTGTTATGCAACTGCAGGAGACTGTGGGTGTCGCCTCATCGAATGCCAGTACTAAATCATGGAATGCGCTCTCCACAGATGATGGAGGCTTAGCCCAACCTGGTGGTATTCTCCAGAGCTTCTGGCAGATTTTGTCTATACGCTCATGAGGATAGGGCCCCAATAATTTGATGGCACCATGACCTCTTCGGAAGCCCGTTGTATCAGATCGATGGTCAACACCGTCCAATTTTTTGGCCAACGGCTCTAGCGTGGCGCAACACGCAATCCGGAGAGGCTCGGGGCATATCATTCCGTCTTCCATAAACATAACTTGCAGCATATCCGCCATGCATCCAGTCCATTTGTAGCAGTACCCCTCATTGGGAGGTGTCTTGATGCCTTCTACTATCGGGAGAATGGGGACTGTTTTGTGGATCTGTAGTTTCGACTCTATTTGAAAGTTTACGAACCCATCGGAGTCCGTAAACTCAACCAGTATTGACTTCCGTAGCCCCTCAAAGACTATCACATTCTCCATGGTGACAAACGCATCTTCGGGAAACATTATCGTGACAATCGCCAAGATAAGCCCCATCGACTGAGAGCCACGAATACGAACAATGATGGATTCTTCTCGGATGGCCCGTGTAATGGCATGCAACAGTTCCGCCATGGATTCTGGTGTAATCTTGTCCAAAAAGTTACCTGGTACAGGTTTTCCAAAGTGTTTGTAGGCGTCATAAACCCTTACGACCTGGGAGGCGAGAATGTTGCCGAATCCCAGCACTTCAAGTTTAGAACTGAGAGTCCTGGCGACCTTGACGAGCTGTGATGGGCTTGATATTGCAACGGTTTGGGACAGCATGGCTTTGCTCAGCCCAGAAAGTAGTCGTCCTGTATTAAACTCATCGTAGAGATTTAGTATGCACATTGAAAGTAGTGAAATAGCCTGACCTCCCGCAGACTGGGCCATCAACGACGCCGAATCGCCTTTCCGCCAGCCAACGAGTAGACCGAGCCGATCCAGCCGAGTGCTTTTGCATCGCTGAAGGAGATCTGGGACCTGGAGAGCGTATTGCCCGTTGATATGAAAAAGAGAGCCCAAGTTCTCCATCTGAACCATGGCCAGTGGTGTCACGTCGTCAGCAGACAGGGCTGAGAGGACTGGTGCGAATGCTGCGAGTCCATTGAGCGTGAGACCGCCGACGTCAACTTGTGGCGCGACTTGAGACATTGTTGAGGTCTGAAGCTGAGACTTCGGCGTCGGCAGTTTTGTGGTTATCGTTCGACGATGCTGGAGACTGAACTCATGGATGTTAACCAGAGAAGGCTTGGCGATGCGAGGCTATGCACAATCGTCAAACATCAAGATGATTCGCTAGGTGGTGATATAGCCAAGCACTGGACTGTATATGCAGGTATGCCCAACAGGGGCTCATCAGGCACTCCGCGGCTGTTGCCATCATACCAGGGGTGGCATCGTCAAGTAAATGGAAATTACAGAGGTGAACAGAGTGAGAAAGAAATCTGGGACTTCACCGTGTCCACGACAGCTGTCGACATTTGTGTAGTTGGCAAGTTTGTGAATGGAGAATATGGCGGGAAAGGCGAAGTTAAATGCCGTTCATATGGCTATGGCAGGCACGGCTTCGTTCTTGCTGTGACAGGAGCACAGTTGAAGCCTCAGCCTCGCTCTTGCCATGAATGGTAGTAGTTTTGGCTTTGGTTGGGAAGGAGCGGTTGATATACGACACGACAACTTACTGTGGCAGGAGCGGGTTTACACCCTCGCGCTTGCTATAGATGGAAGGCAAGAGCGCCTGATACACGACAGCCTACAGCGGCAGGAGCGCTTGACACCAGTCTAGCAGCGGCTATCTCATAGTCGCCTCATAGTGGTTCTATGTTGATGATGACAGATACCATCTGCGACTTACCTTATCTATTCTAGGAAAAACATGCTGTACTGTACAAAGTAGATATGTAAGTGGCACTCACTTGGGGGAGTATACCGTGAGAATCACGTGTTGTGTTGAGTGTATGGTGAAAATCACGTGTTGAACATAACACCTCGCCGAAAGGAAAGAACGGCCGGTGTCCAGTGTCCGGTGTCCGGTGTGTTGTCCGGTGTCGGAAGTGATAAGCCGGGGAGAAGCCGGGGAAGGAGTGGGGTGGGGTGGGTACAAAGGGACCAAACAAAAAAGGTACACAGCACACACGGACACACACTTATCAAGGTACTTCTAGTAATCATGATCAGGTACAAACAAGATGTGCGGGACGATGCAGATAACCCCCCCGCAGCCCTGCAGAGGTACATGCGATCACAGGTATTCTGCCGTGCATATCGTATGTACCCTCAGCTGTGTTTCATCCCTGGGCGTGTGTGTGTGTGTTCTGCATGTTCTGCATCTTCCGTCTTCCGCATCTGATTTTATCTCCCCATGGCAACAACAGGCGGCCGGCAGCGGGTAGTCACGGGATCACACTACGGAGGGAGTGACATGCTGCCGCCTGTTCCTCCCTCCTTCCCTATGTCTTATAGCAGGTACGCGTAGTAGTTCGGTCGCACCTGCCGTTTTCTACTGTATCTCTTCCCGGGGAGATACCGAAGAGATAGCCCATCACGTGTCTCACCCTCCCTCTCCCTCACTGACACCACTCCAACCCGCCTCTCAACCTCGGCGAACCCCTCATTTCGCACATCCCGCCCACCCCGGCGCACACACCACAGACACACACCACATACCATACACCATACACACGTACACACCACACACCCCCTCTTCTTCCCTCACCCCCTCTCTCCCATCACCTCCCAATCCCAATCTCGGCACACCGCAACCAACCCGCCCACACGCACGCACTCACCTCTCAGCCCGCAGCCCGCGTAGCCCGCGCAGCCCGGCAACGCACGCCACGCCGCACCGCACCCCACAGCACAGCACAGCGCATTCCCCCACCCGGCCACCCGGCCACCACCCACCCGGCCACCTCCGAGGAGACCGAACACGCTGGGTGGAGGGGAGGAGGGCACACCAATCAAGGCGGGCATTCCGCCGCGACCGAGCAGAGGGACACCAGTAATATGGGCTCCTGCCGGTCTGGTGTTTGTAGGGATGGGTTTCCGGTGTGTGTACGCGGCGTGGTGGGAGTGAGTACAGTACAGCACAGGATGAACAGAATGAACAGCACATCATACACCACTACTTACAGGATAGGCCGACAGACAGACACCCACTGTGCCGCCCAGCCCACAGATCACCCACACCCACATGTTGCAGTACATATTCCGCGCGTAGACACACCCTCGGCCATTCTCCCCCGCCCCGGACCCCATTAATTGGTGTGAAATGGGACCAATTTTATCGCGGGGGGGGCGGGGGAATGGGGGAGAAAAGTGTGATGATGGGGGATGGGGCGGCTCAGCCACGCCAGACACGGGCGGAGGTAGGCCGAAGATAATGTACACTTCGGTATTACGAAGTATGAGAGAGTACATCCACCGTTAGTCTTCTTCACCGTGCGATAACGTGCAGCTCGGTCGGAGAATGAGACGCCATGGGATTTCCATAGTATGTATGTACACCACCATACAAAATAGTATGATAAGGTACATCCACCCTAAGGCTAGACACGGGCGGGGAACGGAAGGGGTCCAGAGGTCCAGAGATCTAGACATCTAGAGGGTCCAGAGGGGTCCAGCTGAAAAAGAAGTAGAAGACACAGGCACAAGGGAGACATTTATTTGAAGCCCTGCCAGCTCCTAACGCCCATCAGTCAGCGTGCCTCCGTAACTCTGTGCCGTACTGTACTGTGCCATACTGTACACATTTCCCCCCGTCCCTCCCGCTTCATTTTTCATCCGCCTCTTCCCCCCCGCCTCCTCCCCTACCCCCCGGTCTCTCTCCCCTCAGCTCTCTCTGCCGACCACCGCCCGACCGACAGGCCGACGCTGCTCGCCGCGCACACCACCACACCGCGCACCCCGCCCCGCACTCATCACCCACCCACCACCACAGGACAGGACAGGCCAGGCCAGCCCGCGACGACACCTGCCCGTCGGTCGGGTCGGCGTGACTTTTGTTTCCTTTCTTTTCCCGCTTCTGTCTTTCCTCTCTTTTCTACCTTACACTTACACCTTTACTACAATCTGCGATCGATCGATCGACCTTTTGTCTCCACGATCCTTACTACCGCGATTCTTTGATCTGCTGCTGGATATCCGCTCTTTCGCCTCTGGACTGCTGGGCCTGCCTCACCGAGGGAGGAGTACTACTACTATTATACCGTATTGGGAAGTACATACATACGTACAGACGCACACCGAGGATATTCTTCACGTATACTGTACTATCTACCTCTCTTCCACGCAAACAAATCCACGCCGGACAACACACACACATACCACGCCGAACAACACGCAAACAAATCCACGCCGAACGACACACGCCGAACACCACTCACCACACATCACTCACACCGAACCACCACCCATCATCCAACTAACCCACCAAATCAACGCCGTATCTCACACCCATCCACCACGCCATGGTCACCACGGCGCGTCGTCGCGACCCCCGCGACGGCCGCACCCTGCGCATAGTAGATGAGTCCTTCTGGTCGCGGGAGCGGGACATGCTATCTTTGAGGCTGTCGCTGCTGCACGACTTTCTCTCTGCGAAAGGTAATGTAAAAAATCAGCGCCTTTCATTCATTCATCACTACTATTCACATCTATCTACATCTGCGCTCCTCTCTTTCACTTCTGGTCCCGTGACTTGCTCCCTTATTGCACCCTTGTTACACCTCCTACCACTGAGAGGGGATATATATATAGATCAAGCTAACCCCAGACAGGTCTTACAAGCGATATCCAGCTCCACGCCGAGGAGTGCAGATATCTAGAGTATCAGATCCAGAGTATCCACGCCTCGCTCGCTCGCACTGGTACATCCCTCCCGTCTCCCCTACCCTTCTCACCAGCTCAGTCGACAAGATCGATCACGTGACTTCCATCACCCACCCCCTTGACCATCACCAGTAACTGATACATTGATACTAACACCCCCTCCAGGCGACGACACCGAAGCCCGGGACGCCCTCGACCACCGCCTCCAATCCGAGCCCTCCACCGACCGCACCGAGCGCTTCAAAGACTGGCTCGCCAACAACCAAGAATTCAAAACCCTCATGCTCTCCCACCAGACCGAAGGCGCGCGGGATGGGGACGCAGTGGACGGCGACGGAGCAGCAGCAGTTGTGGTGGGGGGGAAGTACAAGTGCTGTGAGTTGGGGTGTAAACATTACGTTTATGGGTTTGAGACTGTGGAGGCGCTGAGACGGCATATGGGACTGCATGAGGATGCGGAGGAGGCGAGGAGGGAGGATGTGGTGAGGAGGAGGACGTCGGGGATGAGTCTTGAGGATGTTACTTCTGGGGGACTTGGGAGTAGGGAGGGCTCGAGTGAGGGGGAGAGGATGGGGGTTAATGGACGCAAGGGCAGTGTGGTGGGGATGGGGAATGGGAATGGGTTTGGGGTGATGCCGCCAAGTCCGTTTTCGAAGAGGACGTCGTTATTGCCGACCCCGGAGGCGGAGGGGAGGAGGAGAGGGGGAGGGAGGTTGAGTTTGCCGGGGGGGCAAGGAGGGGTTGGGGGGGTGAGGACGGCGGGGCCGTGTTTGAGGTGTAAGGTTTTGAAGAAGAAGGTATGTTTTGTGATTCGAGGGGTTGGTGGGAGTGGGTGGGAGTGTGAAAAGGATGGGAGTGGGAAATGGATGAGAGTAGGATGGTTGCTGACTTGGACTTGCGTAGTGCGATTGCCAGAACCCTTGTAAAGAGTGTCCGCAACAGGATGTCATGGCACCTGATCTGTGGAAAGCACTGGGTTGTTTCCACGGCCCGCTGACGGAGATGGTGAGGAAGTGCCTCCACGGTTCGTGCCCTTTTACACTCATCCCCCCCCCCCAAAAAAAAACTCTAAACCAACCCCACCAGGCTTCGAACAACCCTCCCACCCCTCAACCGGGCCCCCCACCACCACCGACGTCTTCTGGGCCGCCGAGCTCGACTACCTCCTAGCCTCCCACCCCGGCTTCGTCTCCCTCGACGACGAGTTCTGGGACTCGCGCCACAAGCTGTCGTCCCTCAATAGCGCGGATATCATGGATACGACGCCTGATCTGACCGATGCGGCGTATAAGCGGTTACTGCAGGAGTATGGGCCTGCAGTGGGGTTGTTGAAGACGACGGTGTTGGATAGGGCGTATTTGGGACGGACGGCTTATAATCCGTTTGCGCTGTTGAGGGTGGGGAGAGATGCTATGGATGCTTGTGTATGTCCCCCTTTTTCCCCTTTTCCCCTTTTCACGTCACACTACCACCACCCCCCCCCCCCCCCCAAACTATAAAATACATCCCAACTAACACACCCCCAGAACGACCCCTCAAGCTGGCACCTCTACACCCTCGCCACCACCCTCCTCCTAACCTCCATCCGCTACCGCCTCGCCCTCTCCTCTACCCCCCCCACCAACCCCCCCTCCCTCACAACCCCCCTAACAGCCTTCCTCCTCGCGTTCGACACCCGCTTCACGAACCGCAAAGAACTACCCCCCTCCGCCTGGCTCGCCGCCTTCCACAGCCTCTGTCTCTTCTCTATCACCAAGACGCTCCTGATCGACACCCCCGTCCCGCACCAATCGTCCCCTCATGACGCGGCGGCGAGATTGGCGACCGCGCATAAAATTTTGGTGTCTGTGTTCGCGTGGTCTGCTAAGCTGTCTGCGTGGTGCCCGAAGGAGCCGCTTGAGCTCCGCGATCCGCTTCTGAGGGACTGGTCGCGCGATGCGAATCCGGCTGTGCAACCACCTATCCGTGATGCGCTGGTGGCAACGCAGAGGCTGGTTAACCGCGACGGCTGGGCAAAGAGCTGTATCCGCCACACCAAAGATTTCCTTCTCGGTCTCGGGGCGGGGAATGTAGAGGGCGGGTTCAATGGGTTCCTCGCTATGAGGTACGGTGGTGCTGAGGCGGGGTATAGAGGCGGAGATGGGTTTGCGCCGCCCGCGCAGAGGAGGAGAACGGATAGTGGTGCTGTTGCGACGGATAGTCCACCTGTTAAGTCGCCGTTGGCGGAGGATGTGGGACCGACTACTACTACGACGACGACGACGACGAGTGCCACGCCCGGACGGAGAGCGCCGTTGCCGCCGTATCCGCCTCCGGCTGCGTCGGCGGCGTGGAGGGTCGCGAGTCCGCCGAGTAGTGGGAAGAGTGAGGAGGAGAGGGAGAGGGAGTTGGCGAGTTATTATCGCAGGCCTCTTGCTGTTGGGGGTGTTGGGGAGGGAGGAGCGGGGGGAGGCGTAGTTACGGTTGCGGCGAGGATGCCATTACCCAGCGTAGCAGCGCGCGTTGGCAGTTCCGACGACGGACGCGGCGCAGCGGGTGGTAGTCCAGCGAGCTCAGTGGATAAGCGACCCAAGAGGAGGGAGTTAAGCAAGGAGCAGCGCGAGCATGCTGCTGCGGTGCGTAGGCTGGGGGCGTGCGGGGAGTGCAAGGCGAGGAAGGTGAAGTGTAGTCCTAGTCATCATCGGGGGAGTCCGGGGGTGGGGGGAGGGGGGAGGAGGAGTGGGAGTCCGGGGCCGACGAGCCCGAGGACGACGGGGTCGGGGGGGAGTAGTAGTAGTCCTGGCAGGGGGGGTGGGGGGAGTGTTGGGCCGATTGTGAGGAAGAGGAAGTCTGAGTGAGTTTTGCTTTCCGCCTTTTTTTTTTTAGGGAGCATTGAAACTAATGTGTTTTTAGGAGTCCTGCACCGGTTATGCATATGGGAATGAGCATGCTCGCGCGCCGCGCAAGTCCCGATGCTGCAGATGACGATGATGGTGTGGGCGGGGAAGTACTCGTTGTGGCTGTTGAGGAGTGAAAGAAGGCCGTGTAACAATGACACGAACCGTCGTATGGAGGAGGAGTTGGTTGCTTCACTGTTCTGCCAATTATGGCTTGGCTTTCGGCGCCGTGTGTGTTGTGTTGAGCTTACCGCTAGCGTTAGCGATGCATTATGATGATGATGATATAGATGCGTGGAAGGGGGTGTATGAGCCACGTCACGGCCACAGATGAGGTGTTACGATACGTTTTAGCTTTATTAGCTAGGTCTTGCTATTTGCTCTATGCCTTGCGATGATGGGCTTGGGAGCGCAATTTGGGGGGGGATACAGGGCGAGGAGAGGGATAGCCAGCCAAAGCAGACCCAAAATAACGAATAAATACATTCCAAACATGACTTACCTTCCCCTAAAACCGAACAATTTAATCATAAAATCTCCCTTCTCCATGCTCCCAAAACTCGTACACCTCAACCCCCTAAACCAACCCCCCATAAACCCCCTCCTCAAACCTCCTAAACCCATCCAACACCCCCTTATCACTCGTCGGCATAATCTGACTCCCCCAAAACAGCGCCACCCCCCTCACCCTATCAACACTCCAATAACAATTCGCCAACCCCGCCCACATCAGCGTCCCCTTCCTCCTCCTCCCCTCCACATCAGCTTGACACACCGCACCCCCCAACGCCTGCGTAAGTCTCGCCTCCCGCGGCAGAGACTGCGATAAGACCTCCGCGCCCTCGGCGTACACCGCGGCGTTGAAATATGGCTGTACCTCGGGGCTTAACTGCGGTTCAAACAACATCGCCATCGTCTCCGGCCTCAGCAGCGCCCCGTCATCCCGCAAGATAGCAGCAAGGAGCTTCCCATACGCGCTCGGCGCAGCGAAAATTCCCGCGCCACCGGACTCGAATTCCGCGCCCTCGTGGTAAAAGTGGTTAGGCGCCGGCAAGAAGGTGTTGTCTGGCCCGCGGAGTGTGGCGTCGGCGAGGGATGACGCGATGGCGGGGTCGGAGGGGGAGAAGGATATGGGGGACATGGAGAGGGGGTGCCAGATGTGGGTTTGCATGTATGAACCTAGGGAGGTGTGGGTTAGGCGCTCGAGGAGGCGGCCGAGGAGCTCGTAGGAGGAGCCGTAGGTCCATTGGGTGCTGGGTTGGGCGAGGAGGGGGTTGAGTTGGGATTCCTGGGCGGCGGGTTAGAAGGGGTGGGGAAAGAGGGAGGGGGTTAACGCAACGCACCCATGTGAGTTTGGAGGGAACGGCGTCGCCTGCTTTTTCCTTGAAGTCGCGGATTTGCTGGATATACGGGTGGAAGAAGTTGTATCCCATGCCGCTCTGATGGGTTAGGAGCATTCGGATGGTGATTTTCTTGATGGCTTTCTCGTAGGTTGGTTCGCCCTCGTCGTTGAACTTTATGAACACGTCGGGGTTTGCGAACTCGGGTAGCACGGAAGAGACATCTGCGTCGAGGTCAACGAGACCTTTCTCGAAGAGCTGGAGGATGGAGATGGAGGTCATAAGTTTAGTGGCGGAGGCGATCCATATTGAGTTGTCCGGGGAGAGGGGCTTGTCAAATAGCGGAGAGGCCGGGTCTTCTGACTGAGTGCCGGCGGAGTGGGAGTATATAATTCCTTAGAAGGTCAACTTGGAACAATTTATCATTTTATAGTCAATACATGGAGATGGACATACCATCTTTAGTCACCGCGATGGCGGCGGAGCTCGGAATCACACGGTCAGGGCCGCGGGTTGCGGCTTTGTCTAACCATTGCTCGAAAGCAGACATATTGCTTAATGAGGCCATAGTTATCAGAGCTACAGGAGCACATACCTACATGTAGTGGCATGTGTCTTCCTTATATATGGATGATACTATACCCCGCCACCAGCTACTGTCGATCCCTGCCTATTACCCACTATCACGATGATCTCGTCATCACCACTTCTCACCTCGAGTTCCAGCTGAAGCCTACCTTTCTAGGTCCTCCTCGTCATGTTACCAGATCATGCATCCATATATCTACTTGTGGAGGAATCTGGATCTCAATCCCAGCGCCTACAGCGTCTGTGATACGTCTGTGATACGCGGATCCGCACACATTCCGTCGCAGGAAGCTTCTCCTCAGTGCCTGCCGCTAGTGCTAACGTAAGCCGCCGGCATCTGGTGTGGCTTATAGCCTACTCCAGCAAGCAGTTGAATGATCTGTAGTAGGCACTTATATAATCGTCCGTTCAGCTCCGGGTCAGGCCAATTCATAGGTTGTGCATTCGAGTTAGCGGGGTAATTCTCACTTTCAAACGCCTATCACTGCACACGGACAACCACGACGTCATGTAATGGTTCGCTATCATTGTCATCAATAAGGGACTTTTCCCATCCGGATACCATAACTATACAGAGCAGCTTCCAGTCTCCTCGAGTACGTACAAAGTTCCGTTTCCACCCGCACAGGACTACCCGCGTCCACCCCAATTCCCTACAGGAACCATCTGAACTCCGGAGCCCCCGGCCCCTCTCGTAACCTCTCCGTCGCCACCGCGCCAACCCCACCAACCGTCCTGCGGATACCCTCCTTAGAATCTCTCCTCTTATTATCCCATGCCATCCACAGACCCAGCAACACTGTGCAGACAAACCCCAAACCACCGAATGCCGCCGTTGTGGCGAGCGCCGGGATGTATTTGGGCGCGTCTTGCTCGCGGAAGATGTTGGAGGCGACAATTCCCATGAGGTTTGCAAGCGGGACGGCGACCGAGGTAAGGAGCAGACGGCGCGAGGGATGCGGCGTGTTGTTATTGTACCAGACATCGAGGATGACCGATGGAGCCGAGGTTCCCCCTATAGTTTGTTAGCGGGGAGATTCTTAGTTAAAGGGGGAAAAAGTAGGGAAAGCATACAGGTCATCATGAAACTGGCGAAGTAAGCAACGTTCAACTTCTCCTCGACATCGATCCCAGCATAGATCACCATGCCAACAAACGTGAACATGAATCCCAGCGCAATAAATACCCATCGATTTTTCGTCAGATCACTAGCGAAACCCAGGATTAATAGCATTACAGCCCCCGACACATTGGGAGCCACGGTGTACAGGTTCGTCTTGACTGCGTCGTAGCCGAGACGCCCAATGATTTGTGGCAGAAAGAGCTGGACGGCCTGAAGTGGGACACCGAGACAGATCTCGATGACAAGGATGGCCCAGGTGGTCGGGTGTTGGAAGATGACTGCAGCATCACGCAGGTTGAAGACTCCATCGTCGTCCTCGGACGCAGAGGAATCAAGCAGCATACGTGCCTCAGCGAGGATCTTCTCGTCGTCGTTCAGGAAGTGCGCCGTCGCGGCATTGCGCGGGAGGTAGAAATAGGCAAAGATGGAGAAGAGGACGGTGCCGGCACCTTCAATCAATGGGAGAAAGCGCCAGCTCTCCAAGACGTCGGACTTGATGCGGAAGACGCCAAAGGCGAGGAGGCCACCAAAGGCAGAGGCGATGGACTGGCCAGCGTAGAAGATGGCAAGGCGGCGGGCCAGCTCCATGCGTCTGTAGAAGGTCGTCTGGTAGTAGATGACGAGAGGGAAGAAGGCGGATTCGGCCATGCCTAGGAACCAGCGGATGGTCATGAGGCCGGCAAAGTTCTCGGCGGCAGCGACGCACATTGTGCACGTCCCGAAGACGACCATCATCGCTGGCAACACACGGTTGGGACCATACTTCTTGCCCAGAATGGCAAGGAACGGTGCCGTCAACACGTATGGGATGAAGAAAATAGACAGGACGAGACTGTATTGGTTTGTGCCTTCCATGCCAAGGGATTTCTCGAGGCCGGCAGTTTTGGCGTTGCCGAGGTTCGTCTTATCGAGGGTATTGAAGAGGTACATGACGGCGAGGGTAGGGAGGATGCGAAGATCGAATTTCCAGACAAGGCGGCGCTCGGCGGCCTTGTCAAGGACCACTGGCGGCGTCTCATCTTCAATCTCGTCGACTTTTTCGAGAGAGTGGCGGGGCGACGACGGGTCGTTGGCCTGCTTCTCTGTGTCTTGCACCATGATGGTGAGGGGTAAAGAGGAGAGGAGAGAGACAGGAAATTTTACCGGCTCTTTTACAGGTAGGTAGGAAGAATTGAGGAAAAATTGATGAGAAGAGGGGGAGGGAGGAAGAGATGAAGAAAGAGATAAGAGATGCCGAGAGAGGCGGACAAACCTACTGTTATAAGCCCTCTACGAGGGTGTGTGGAGTCCACATATCTGCTCTACTAAAAGAAGTATCGTCACATTAGTCGTTATCTTTCCTGGCCGTTGACCCGCAAAAGAATCCGATATCTGTTGTGAGAATCACCAGTCGACGACTCCGAATTTGCGGGGAAAGGGGTCGATCTTTCCTTATCTTAGGGTTATGGAGACAACCCTAGGATAAGGAAAGATCGACCCCTGGACGGGTGAAATAACACGTGAGACGGCTCGTTGAAGGCTCTCGGCGACTCTCGGTGGTGCTTGATACTTTGAAGCTAACCTAAACTATTCCACCACTAAGAAAAAAAAAGGTTAATAATAAGATTTCGGTGGCAAACAATTAAATTTCATTCGTAGGGCTAGTTTGCCCAGTAGCCAAGTAAAACCTAACCTCCGGTCAATGTCTAGACATGGCTAGGTCTTACCCCGCGTTTCGAGCTTCATTAAGCTTCCATGAAGCTGTGCATCTGCGGACTTGATAACCCGTCGACCGTCGACCACCAAATCTCACCGCGGTCTGTGACGCCGCATCGTCATCAATCGACGCCTCCATGCGCTTATTATGTAGGATACATCAATAATGAGTTGGGATAGTCGAGGATAAGTTGAGGGTAAGCCAAGGGAAAGTTGAGGATAAATTGAAAAGGAAAAAACAAAATAGAAAAAAGAGGCTCGGAAAGAAGCCGGACAAGTCTCATAAGTTGTATGCATTCCCCGCACTCCAATATGTACATGTCGTCACCACGGCGATACTCGTGCATCCCCATCAACCCCAAGTTAAGTCTAGAGCTATATAAGAGTCGGAAGTATCATACAAGGTACAGTTTTCCTTTTTCCCGCGACGTCGTATTGTATATCTACAGTAGGCCAACCATGGTTGTGCCTGCTTCGACATGCCGTTATGCATCAACTCAGACCTAGCGATAGAAATTTCTGTTTCGAAGATCTCTTTGCGCCTCGTAGGCTGGTAAGAATATCACCGGCATATTACTCGTAGGTGTCTTCCCGATTCATTATCTTGATATTTTCCAAGAGTGATGTAAGTCGCGGCCCATCACCATATCTTGCCGTGCGGACACGTAGCAGGGACCGTCAAGAGCCCCCTGTCATTTCAGGAGATGGTGGAAATAACACCTCTGCCGTGCGGACATGCAGCAATACCTCACTGGTGATATCCATGCATCAGTTCCTTCCTGTTCTGCGAAACTAGGATCTCAACCCCAACATTATTAGGGCGATCCCTAGATGCACCAGCGCATAACAGGCATTGAAATACGAATCCCATACCAGTTCCCCGGAGTTACAACTCCACCTCCTCCACCTCCATCCCACACTCCACACACGCTCTGACCGTCCTCCCCGCATCCTCCACCGTAGCTCCCCACTCATGCTCATGCCTCCCTCCGCCAACCTTATCCCCAAACGTGCCCCCCGCTCCCCCTTCCCTCGCCGCCCGCCTATAATGCTCCGCCCTCGTCTTCCGCTTCAGTTCTGTGAGCTTCGACTTAAACTTCTCCTCCTTGCGCTTCTTCTTATCCGCCTCACGCTTCGCAAACTCGGCGTCGAGAGCTTCTGCCGAACCCCATTTCGAGGGCCCGAGCGCATACTCCTCAACCTGGTACCGCAGGAAGAGCATCATGTCGTGCCAGTGAGATTTATGCGGGTTGGGCTTGGACAGGTGCGGGAGGAGTTCGGGATCCTTGAGTTCCGCTGCGCCTTGTTAGTTCATCATTGATCTCGGTAGTCCAAGTCCGCAGGTACCAAGGGGTATGCGAGCAACTGCCAGCAACCGCCAAGGATATCGAGGGAAAGGGGGGAACTCACGATCGGTCAGGAGATAATCATCCTTCACCTCCGTCTTGGTCAACAAGCTGTATTTCTCCGGGAACTTCTCTTTACACCTCGCGCAAACTTCCGTCCCAAACACCTCCTCCCACACCCAATCTATCTCCCAACTCCCGCATTCCCTACACTTCTTCCTCTCTCCTCCCTCCAACACACTCAGCCCCGGCTCAAACGGTCCTTCCTTCCTGCGCTGCAGCGACTTTTTCAATTGCAACCTCTCCCACTCTGCCAGCGTCATATGCGCAGGTCTCCCTCCATCCCCTCCATCACCGCCCATATTCCCCCTCCCCGCGCTTCCCACCCCTCCATCTTCCTCCGCCAGAAAACCTCCCTTCGTATCCACCACAGTGCTGAAATCATGATCTACGAACTTCCTAAACTTCCTCGCTGCCTCTATCCTCGGTTCCCCCGCTGTATCTGCGCGCGCATCGCGCGACGTCGAAGGGACGGACGAGGCGTATGCGCTGGTTGAGATAGCGGCGGCGGGGCGTTTGAGTGGGGAGGCAAGGAAGCCGGAGGGAGTTGTTGTGGTTGTTGTTGAAGGGTCTGAGCCTGCGGAGGCGGCGGCGAGACGGCGGCGGTCATAGAGAGACTTGGCTTTGAGTCTCTGTTCTTCCTGGGAGAGGGTTAGAGGGGTTATTCAGAATGGGGCGGCGGGCTTACCAGGCGGCGGGCTGCTTCTGGGGTGCGTTGGGGAGGGTTAGAGGAGGCGGGCGGAGGAGTTGAAGGGCGCGATGGGTCGGCCATGGCGGGGTTGATATATGCGGTGTTTATGGCGTTATGTTCAGTGTTGTGAAGCTGAGAAGTTAAAGTTAAGGTTGTGGTTCGGGGTTCATGTTTCGGCGAGGCTGACGGTGGTGGCGGCACATTGACTCACGCGGCTGAGAGCGGATGCCGACCATGCCGAAGGCAACATAGTGGTAGGCAATAGGCTAACTATCAGCCTTGGGACAAGTATCATAATATAGTAATATAATATTTCTATATTACATTGTAAGAGCATATTGCATTATTTCACTTGATCATATGCCTGCAGTACATGTGTTTCAACTCAAGACAAGTCATGATGATTGGCGTTAGAAAGACACTTAGTATTATCTAGTTCACAGTAATCGTTAAAGTTTTATGACATCGTACTGTACAATTGCTACTGTGAAAGCCCCTAAACCATTATGAGCTTCTCAACTTCAATGCAAGTCTATTCCCAATCCCCACGTCTACAACCCCCTACTCCTCCTTGGCACCACCACGGCCAGCCCTCTCAGCAGCCTCGACAGCCTTCTTGTCGCTGGCAACCTCACCACCCTGCTGAAGCGCGCTCATGAAGGATGCGGCGGCCTTGAAGGGTCTCTTGAGATCTCCCTCAGCTGGCTGTCCAAAGAGGTGGATCTTGACGAGGTTGCCCTCGAAGGCGCCCTTGAGAGGGATGATGGACTGGATCAGGAGCGGGTTGGTGTACTTCATGTACAAGTGCATCACGGCCATCATGCCGACACCCATAAGCTGCGACTTGAACAGAGCGCGGAGTTGCTGGATATCGTAGGCGTGGACGGTCGTGGTGACGAGCTTGGGCTCCTCGGTCGATCCCATGGCGGAGGGCTCAACGTACTTGAGAGTCTTAAGGTCTGCGCGATAGGGTCAGCAAGGGTATCCTCTTGATATTGTGCTACACATATGGTATGTAGAGCATAGGACACACGCAACGTACCCTTCTTCTTGTTGATCTGCGACTGGACGTACAAGTACACCATGGCGATGATCACATTGGATGCAACATACAGTCCACGGACAATGTTGAGGACATCTGGGTTCTCAAAATCGACCTTCTTGGAGACCTGCATCATCCCGAGGATGATGACCAGGTTGGAACTAGATGGCACGCCGTCAGCATTTACGCACGGCGCATTGAGGGGGAAAATTGGTGTGCCCTACATTTGCGGACTGATACCCATGGTGACGAGTGCTACGGATGAACCGGAAGAGAGTCAAAAGATATATTTATCTGATGAAGGAGATAGTCGGCGACGGCGTAGAGGGATGCGACGGCGATGATGGGGTTGGTAAGAGCTCGGGGTTGGAATTAAGGAGTTGGAGAAGTCGAGATATGGAAATGTATCCACAGAAACGCTTCGCACCAGGTAGACGTAGAATTAACGCGGCGCATCACGTGCTCACTCAGCCCATTGGGCCTTTTTTTCCACGGTACGCGTGTTTTTGTACTTTTGTGTTTCAAATGTCACGTGCCCCTCAGGGCAACTTGTACTTTTGTGGTTGCTTCTATAAATTGCAGCTGTCACGTGCTCAGACAAAAGGCCATCCAGTCCAGTCGAGGACAACGCAACGTCGCCTCAGGCATCAAGATCATCACCCAAACCAAACGATCATCTCCCGTACTGGAAGCTCAACAACGCCTTGGAAGAATCTCGAACATCAGGGCGCCAACGAAACTTTTCTTTGAACGACAGATATCCACGCCCAAGACAAATTCTCTGGGCGTCGAAATACCAATTTATATCTCAACATTTCTCATTCTCTCGGCCACTATGCGCTGAGAGAAATTGGGGGCCGACGACAACCAGCTTTCCGTCCCCTGACGCACGAAGCTGTGATTTTCCGCGTTTCGCAGCTGATGATTGACGATTCGACTCGCATATAAGGTGTCTAATAGTGTTAGCAGCTTCTTCGAAGCGCGTTTAAGGCGTAGAGCTGCAGTGTGATGGCGTGGCAGGGCCCCCAAGGCTTGGGAGGCAATGGCAGCAGTGGAGATGGCACCAGCCAGTCCAACCAGCCCCAGGGCACCGAATATACTCTGCAAGGTAGGAGCTGCAGAAATTGCTAAAGCACAGGACTTCAGCTGACTGAAGGCATCTAGGTGTTATGCGATTCCTACAGACCGAATGGCATCGCCACGAGAGAGACCGCAACGGATGGGAGATTGAGCGCCAGGAGATGAGGGTGCGCATTGCGGCGTTAGAGGGAAATGGACGGAGATCAGATGTACAACAGAAGGGGCTGAGGAAATATGTCAAGATGTTAGAAAAGGCACTTGCAGCCGAGCGCAAGAAGGACAAGACAGCCAATGGCGTCGCAGAAGAAGTGAAGGACGGTGAACTCGCTGAAGCTTCGAAATTGAAGCCTCATACTAGGAGTACGTCTTCTAAGTCACAGACCACTAGACAATTTGCTGACGTTTCTGAAGCTGCACCTGAGAAGCCGACCACGTCATTCGCAGTCCAGCAACCGGGCGATGCCGACAAAGAGGAAGACCCAGACCGATCAGGTCTGAAGACCTACCTCGACGGGTGTGCGAACGAGTTCACATATCTCATGGTCTCGCCATCCAACCCACAACCCCCACGCGAGCCCCAAGCGCAACATAACTTGGCCCTGGAGGAAATTGGCCAGGCAGAGCAGGCGGCACAGAGCCAACAAGCGCTAGAGGAGATGTATCTACCAAAGCAGAGCATGCGCGATATCGCCCGGCAGTCTCAACAAGCCAACCAGCAGGCTCCGCAGCAGGCCCAGCAAAACCTGCCCTTACGGAATAATGACGCCCAAGCCATTCCAATGGTTCGCGATCAATATCAACAGGAACCAGTGCGGGAGCAATACCAGAACCAATTTCAACAAAGTCAACCTGTCGAGGAGGACCAAGCTGCCCAAGTCAACCATACCTTCGACAACTACAGCAGGCCAGCCGAAAACGAGACAGTAGTAGAGCCTCGAAAGGAGGCCCAAACAGAGGCTGACGGCTGGGATTTTGGCGAAACCTCTGAATTCCCTGCCCCTGAGGTCAAGGTCATGCCGTCGAGGCCCGACACCGACGTTTTCCCAATCGCGCCACAGGAGCTACCAAAGTCGCCAAAGAGAAACGCGCAAAGGAGGCGAAGCTCGGGGTCGCGCAGGAAGAGTGCAGATGGCGAACAACTGAGTCTTGGGGTTGCGCAGAAGGTAGACGGCAACTTCAAGGTCCGCTTCGGCCTTAGAGGTCACCTGGATGTTGTGCGATCGGTGATATTTACCGGCGGTGGCAGCCCAGGTGAGCCAGAACTATGCACGGCCGGTGATGACGGAGTCGTAAAGCGATGGATCATCCCAGCACGCTACGAAAATGGAATCCACAGCGGCGCAAACGACCTCGACATCCAGCCCTACTTCACTCACCGTGGCCACAACGGCTCGGTCATGTGCCTCACATCCTACTTCCCATCCGCAAACTTTGCGAGCGGTGGACGAGCCCAAGGTGACGGCTGGGTCTTTTCTGGTGGTCAGGATGCATCCATTCGCGTGTGGGAGCGTGGTCGCGTAGACCCCAAAGCCGTTCTTGATGGTCATACTGACGCCGTCTGGGCCGTCTGCGTCCTCCCTACCACGTGCGGCGCTATCTTTGGGCAGAACACCGCCTACGGCCCAGCCGACCGCATTCTACTTGCCTCCGGATCCGCAGATGGCACCGTGAAGGTGTGGTCCGTCTCCGCCCCACCTACGTTGATGTCGCCATCCGGCAGCACCGGGCGCCGCACTGGCCGCCAACGTGGTAACTCGATGAGTTCCGGCTCTGCATTCCCCACCTCACCGCAGCCAAGCGTTGCCTCTACCACCCCATTCAATTATACTCTTGTCCACAGCATCTCTCGCGAAAACAGCACGGCGAGCCCGACGTCCATTGCTAGCCTAGGGCCGCGCGGCGAGAGCTTCTGCGTCTCGTATAGTGATGCGGCAGTTCTGGTGTATGACACGCGCACAGGAGAGGAAATGGCTGCCATGGCAAGCCTAGAGACATACGATGGTACCACAGCTACTGGTGTTAATGCCGTTGTGGCTACAACCACCGGGCTCGACTCCTCCCTCACCTTTGACGCGTCGCGCGGGCTGTCGGAGGAAGACGTGGTCGTTGGTGGTGCAACAGGATCACAGGCTGGTATCGAGGGGACAGTCATTAGCGGACATGAAGACCGGTATATCCGATTCTTCGATGCTAACAGCGGTATGTTCTCCATTCCCTTTTCCTCATCTCTTCGTCTTTCTACCCCTTTATGTGACCCGTACTAACGTTAGACAGGCCAATGTACATACAATATGCTGGCACACCCAGCTGCGATCTCGTGCCTCTCGATGTCGCCCGATGGACGCGAACTTGTATCAGGCGGTCACGATGCGTCGCTGAGATTCTGGTCATTGGAGAAGCGTGCCTGTGCCCAGGAAATGACGAGTCACAGACTCATGCGCGGTGAGGGTGTTTGCAGCGTGGTGTGGAGCCAGGACGGACGGTGGGTTGTGAGTGGCGGGGGTGATGGCGTCGTGAAGGTTTTTGCTAGGTAGTGGAGGGCGGTATACCCGGTGGGCGATGTATATGGTATATGATTTCTTGTGTAGTAGGAGCATTTCCGTTGCTTACGGCGCGTGCATGGGGTGTGGTAATTCGGGAGCGACGGTGGTTTGGAGCGGGTGTCGTAGGGGGTAGAATCTGTGGTGTTGTGTTGATCGAGGAAGTGAGGTGTATATTAGCACATTTGACTGGCTAGAGGAAGAATGAAGTTAAGTGGATGGTCATTCTGAATCATTGCAAACGTCGTGTCTACGAACTATGGCCTGTTTATTATAGCTAAAGGCAACTCTCGAAAGTAGGTCCACACAGGATTCTACCATTAGTCGCGGAATTCCATCACAGAAGATAAGTGCAATTCTAGTAGTAAGGAAACTTTTCTAATTGATATTAGGTAGTATGTATATGCATATGTTCTGACAACCCTTTCCAAAACATCACCTCAAAAGACATTAAACTATTTTCAAAAAAAAAATCACTCCAAAACAAAAGAAAACTGTTTTTTTCTCAAGCCCTTGGCTCGGCCACAACCTCCTTAGTTCCATTCTCCACACCCGCATCAATGTGCTTAACCTGCTCAACCTTCTCCCCCTTATCTTTCTTGCCTCCCACCATCCCCTTAACCTTCTCAATAAGCCTCGCTGTCCTGCCACTACTCCTCCGCACGCGGAACAAATAATACAGGGCGACAGCTCCGAAGATATTGAATATGATGTAGGCCCACACGATCCCAAAATTCCTCCAGCGCTGACTCCACTCAATCCCGTTCACGCTCAGCTGCTGATCCGCCACGGTAAGTGGGCAGTACTCGCAGTTCGCCATCGCCGACGGGTTCATGATTTGGCCTCCGGCCGCCGTGGCGTATTGCTGAAGATAGGCACCACATGACGTGCCGGGCAGCGGCTGCATGACGGCCAGCTCATTGTCAGAGCAGACTATCTTGCGTTCGTGGAGGCCGGTGGAGACGATACCCGAGACGAGATACGTGAGCGGGGAGACGCGATACATAAAGATCCAGAAGCCTGGAAGGGCCTGCGGGGGTTGGAAGACACCGTTGAAGGTGAGGATGAGGGAGAAGAGAAGGGTTGAGATGCGAGCTGCGGTTTCGGCGTCGGGGAGAGCAGCAATGAGCAGATGCGCGTAAGTGCTCGAGAATATGAAGAGCTGGATGCAGAAGAGTAGAATAAGACCCTGGCGCTCGGATGACTGGAATCCGCCCAGAGTGTAGATGGGGTAGTAGTAGCTGGCGAAGACCATGATACCGAGGAGAATCTGGTAGGGGATCTCGACGAGGATGTTGGCAGTGATGAAGGCAACCCAAGAGTAGGCCTTGCTGGGCCGCTCGCGCACCTCGTACAAGTCACGCTGGAGGATGAAGCGCGGCATGATCTGCTGCACCATACTTGACAGAATGGCCGTCAACATGAAGATAGAGAAGATAATATCCTGCATGCCCTGTATCGACGCATCTGCATGGAAAAACGAGAATCCGATGAAAAGCGCCGAGACGACTCCGAGCACGAACTTACTGTACACGTAGCCTGGCGTGCGCCAGTACTGCGCAAAGACTCGAATAGTTACGTGATACAGCTGCGTCGAGAATGGCATAGCAAATTCGCCATGCGAATTCTCAGCATCATGCGAAGGCCGAGAGCCCATCTCTGTCTTGATGCGTGCAAGCTCGCGTTGGACACCGACAGACTCCTCGCTGTTTTTCCAGACTTCGTGCCAGTCTTGCGTTGCACGTCCGGAGGCACCTGCACCAACCATTGTGAGCATGTACTCGGCAGGGTTCTCCTCTGGGTCACACTGCGGCGCGCCGTTTCTCTCAAAGTAGCTAAGCAGAGTTTCCGAGTTCTTTCCAATATTACCAAAGTAGACTGTCTTCCCGCCCTTCGCGAGGAACAAGAGCCTGTCGAACTCTTGGAAGAGAATTGCAGAAGGCTGATGGATAGTCGCCAGAACAGCTTGTCCGTTATCCGCGAGCTTGCGCAGGAACGCTATAATGGCCCATGAAGACTGAGAATCGAGGCCCGATGTTGGCTCATCCAAGAATAGAAGCAGTGCCGGCTTTGCAGCGAGCTCGACTCCAATAGTCAGCAACTTGCGCTGCTCGACATTTAATCCCTCACCGGGCACACCAACGACGGCCTCAGCGAAGTCCTCCATATTAAGCATCTTGATGACGTCTTCCACGAAGTCTTCCTTCTCCTTATTTGACACGCTCTTCGGCTGGCGCAGGTAAGCAGAGAAACGAAGAGCCTCGCGCACGGTAGAAGTTTCCAAGTGAAGATCCTGCTGCTGCACATATCCGGTCTTGCGCTGGAATGATGCGTCGCGCGCCTTGCCAGATACCAGCATGTCGCCCGTAATGACGCCCATGGTCACGCGGCCTGCCAGAACGTCAAGGAGCGTCGTCTTACCCGCGCCCGACACACCCATCAGTGCCGTCAGGGTGCCGGGCTTGACCCAGCCACTGACGTGGTCGAGAAGGCGGCGCTCACCGCCCTTGACAGGAACATCGTAGCATACATCTTTCCAGCTGAAGACGTCGGTTTGGGGTTCGAGAACCTTAACAGTTTCATCCTGTTGCCTCTCAGCAGCTTCGTCGTTACGGCCAACCGCGAGTGCCTCGCCGTTCTGGACCTCCTCATCGGTGTTGCCTCCTTTCTCACCCTCCACGATCTGCCTCGGCGCGTGTCCGCGACGGAACACAAGGACCTCGGCCGCGCTCTCAGTGGCGCTGTTGAACTCGGTGGCCAGCATGTACGTGAAGAAGAAGAAGATAGTGAAAGCCATCAGGATACCAAAGTTGCGCCACAGATGGCTGATGTGGTAATCGTACGCAGCGGCGAGGAAACTGTCGCCATTGACGGTGGTCTCGCCTGCAACGGCGCCTGCGGTTGCGCAAACGAAGGTTGGGCCCGAGAGACCAGGGTAGGCGGGAACGAGCTGCGAGCAGGCAAAGTTCTGACCGTGTAGCTCGTTGACGAGGAGCGCTTCGAAGGTATACTGAATCGGATTGAGATACATGATCCATTTGAACCAGGGGTGCATCAGCGGGCTTGGGATGACGTAGCCGGTATAGATGACGATGGCGAGAACCAGGACACCGGCAATCGCATGGGCTTGTGCTTCGGTTTTCGTGGTGGCTGCGATGGTACGGAAGATCATACTCATCGTAAAAATGGCGACGAAGTTGAACAGGAAGAATATGAAGAATTGCCCTGGCGTCCGCCTGAGTCCAGCGAGGAAGTACAGTATAACGTTGAAGGCCGTGGAAATGAGAAACTTGACTGGTAAATCTGACACCACGCCAGCCATTGCTTCAGCAAACGGATGATAGAAGGCATATGATGCCTGTTTAGACACGATCGGACGCTGCTCATAAAGCTTATTAATCTCCGTGACAGCCATCAGTGCATTAAGCAGGACCGCGAAGAACAGCACGCCGCCCTTCTGAAAGAAGCTCTGCGTATTATTCGGTGTGTTATAGAAAATACTCCCAATAATCAGCGCCATGATGGTCTGCCCAAAGATGGCCGTCATTGTCGATGCCTTGTCGTTCCACAGCCGCTGATACGCGCGCTTCGTGCAGTACTTGACCTGCATCGGCACGCTGACCGTGTACGGCGACTTGGGACGCTGGTGCTTCGACTGCATCTCCTTGCGGCTGTCGTAGAACTCCTGCAGCGTAGGCCCACCAATCGGGTGGGCCGCCTCGTGCTGCTTGATCTCAGCCTGTAGCGTAGCATAGGCGGCGCTGCCGCGCCAGTACTTCTCGAAGTCCTCGGGCGTGCGGGGCACGCGATCCTCGAATCCGGGGCGCGCGCGACGCTCAACGGGGTTCGTGACCGAGGTCAGGAAATCACCCGTGGTCTGTCGTGGCGGACACTCGTAGCCCATGTCGAGGAAGTACTGCTTAGCGTTCTCGCAAGCTCCGAAGTAGATCTGTCTTCCCTCGTACAGGACAACCGCCTTGTCGAATTCATCATAGATGGCCTGACTGGCCTGGTAAATCGCAAGCAGATGTGCCGCGCCAGTCAGATTGCTGCTCATACGCAGGGCGCGCGTGAACTCGAGCGCAGTGGCGGCGTCAAGGCCGCGGGTGGAGTTATCCCAGGCAGCGATGGGGGCACGGGAGAGGGCCATCTCGGCGATGGAAACACGCTTGCGCTCACCACCCGAGACACCGCGGACATACTCGTTGCCGACCATGGTGTCGTACGTGTGTGACAGACCGAAGACGGCCATCATAACGCGGGCCATGTGGTCGGCGCGTTCCTCGCGGGACAGGTCCGTAACGTGGGCCTGGGAAGTGCGGACGCGGGAGGCAAATGTGAGCGTCTCGCCGACGGTAAGATGGGGGAAGTGCTTGTCGACTTCTTGGTTGTAGCAGAGCTCTCCCTTGAAGTGCTTGGTCATGAGGTTTTGCGGGATGCCGTCGTAATGGATTACCGAGCCCGAATCGACTTTTAAGCCTTTCGTCTCCCCCATCAACGTCTTAAGCAGCGTGGAGCACCCGCTTCCGGGTCGTCCAAGCACAACCAACAACTCTCCTGGTTTGACAACACCCTCAAAGTTATTAAGAATGACCTTCTCCTTGCCCCTTCCAAATACCTCCCCCAACCTAAATGGCATCGCCAGTGTCGACCCAACAGTGTTTTGCAGCATCAGCCCCTTCCCCGCTCCTGTCACCCTCAGGTTCTTAAATACAATTCCGGCCTTGCGTTGGGCAATCCCCTTCTCGGTGCTCAACCGCACCATCACGCGCGCCCATTTATACGCATCGAAGTTTGAGGAGGAAGGGTCCAATGCCGGATCCCCAGGCCCTAGCTCAGCATATGTGTCCCGACGAGACAGCGTCGAAGCAAGACGGTGAAGCTCGTCACGGTCAGTTGGTCGAACGGAGTCGACAAAGCCGCTCTGGCGACGTTCGCGTGCGGTGGCGGTTGTGGCAGTGGGCCGCAGTGGCGCATACTGGGTGCCTTCGCCGTCATCCTCGATGTCTACTTCATCAAGGTCGGCCTCCTCATATGCGAGGGGAGTAGGCGTATGCTCTGCGTCTGTATATACGCTCGAGTGGCCGGGACTGACCCCTTCAGCCTTTGCGTCATCGAGCCCGTGGTGAGGCGATGAGAGGCCGTTGGAAGCCATTACGGCAGTGTTATATAATTGCTCTCAAAACGCTCAATGTGTTCTGAATTCTGTATTCAAAGCTCAAAAAAGATCCCGTTATAGCTTCTTTTGTAGTTGGAGATGGTAAGATACGTTAGAGAACTGAGCTTTCTCCTCTTTCTCCTCCCCAAGGGGGGGGGACCATCAACCCTATATCATAAGCCAGAGACAGTTTTCCAATTCCGTTCTAAACAATGCCGATCCCCACCATTGACGGCATTGGATTGGCCCCTGGCCGCCCTGGATCCTAGGTTCGCCCGGCGCGGACACTGTGATGGGCTTTAACTATAAAGCATGTCGTCATAGAACGGCCCGCCACCACCCACGGATGTCTTGACGGCCGTCTCACACCGATGTTATGCAGGCGTTCGGAAGCATAATTCGTCCATAATCGATGAATAAACACATCATCCAGGAACGACGCTATAAGGAACACCGGGAGGACGAAAATCTGGTGGAAAATAGTGAAATAATACTGGAGCTCGAACTGGGATGTTGTGGTTCCGACAAGCTATTTTCTATTTTTGCGACTTTCGGTGCCTCGGCCATGTAAACCCCCGGCTCCGATCGCCGACAGGACCATCCAGTTGGCTCAGCCTTAAGAGATGGATTTGCTTGTGAGAGCATAATATCCATAATAAATGAGAAAATCCCGCCCGTAAACAAAAAGCTTATAAAACCTCCGTAAACAAACCCTTCACTCTGCGTAAGAAAAGCCGCGCAATCCCTTCACGGCCCCATTTATATCTCCAATAATTCCAATATTCCAGCTCTTGGCCGACACATGATACGAGGTGAGACGAAGGAAGACGGAATAAGACGAAAGAAGATGAAATAAGATTAACTTCGACCGTTGGGCCGCTGACCGTTGCCTCAAAGACCCGATCCCCTACGATGTTTCAGTGGCAAAAGTGGCGAATGCAGGTGCAGATCATGAGCTATGGCGCTATTATAACATTACAGTGGAACACTTCTAACCCTGCTCTCACTACCAAGACTCTTGAGATAGCACTAGCATCGCGATTAGCACTAAACTCGCCGGCTGGACCGGGCTGGGCTCGACGGAGGAACAATGCGCCTAGATCACGGTGACCACGGTGGTTGAGTGCCGGTCGGAGAAGGCGGCGAAAGTGCCGATGTGGGGGAGTCGGGGTCGGGGCCGGGATGGATAGCTGAAGGTCGGGGGGATTTTCTCCGAGCCTTGGGGGTAAGGCTGAGGCTGAGTTGTGGATTTACATGGAAAGATATAGAGATGGGAGAGATACGTCGTGCGATGGATTGATGAGAAACCGGTGGTATTATACAGCAGGATTAAAATGGTCATTAGATCGATCGGTGATGGATACAGACGGGCGAATGGAAGTATATTAAAACAGGCCCATCTTTCTTCCCCCTACCCCCTTTTTTACGCCTTGCCCGTCGCTCCTTCCTTTTCATCCTTGGCCTGTTCGCACCTTCCCTTTCACTCGCACTTTCCACTTATTCCCATCGCTCCTTCCCTTACACCTACACCCGCTCCTTCCTTCAGTGGAAGACGGTCTTTGTCACCACTGGTGCTTGCCACCACTGTCCGACATGGCAACGGCAAGCGCGCTCGATCTCGTCGTCCTGGAAGTCCTTGAGCTTCGGCCACTTGGGCAGGTACGTCTGGCAGCGCGAGTTACCAAGTCTGCCGCCGTAGTTGCCGAAGGGTCCCTTGTCGCCGAGGCTGCGGGCGGCCCAGCGGTTCTTGATGGTCGTTGTGGTCGTGATGGCACTGGATGCGTTAGTACGCGTCTCTCCATACCGCATCTTCGCGACGCATATCGACATAGGGGGAGGGAGATCGTCAAGGGGAAAGGGACACTCACTTAACCTGCTTAACCTTCAACCAATCGTAGCAGAACGCCAGGCTATCCGTCTTCCTGTTCCCAAAGCACCCGTGGAAGTCAAACACCAACCTCGGCGGGCAAGGGGGCGAAGTTGGCGCTACCGTCACCACTGGTGGTGCGGTTCCAGAAGGAGTCGGGTATTGGCAGTCGTACACGTTGATGCGGTCCTTGCCTCCACACTTCTGGCTTGGGTTGCCTGCACAAGGCATATCGCACTGCTCGTTTCCATCGGGCGCGGGCACACCAGTCGAAGCAAGGGAATCCGCACACCAGCACTCCTGACCATACTCTGTTCCAGCGAAGCGGAAGCCAAGGGCGATACAGGCAGCGGTGCATGTCTCGTGGGATTGATTGGCATCACCGCCCTCGACGGAGGTCTTCAGTGTGCGGCCAGAGGTGGAATCCGTGTAGCATCCAAGAGGCTTGCAGCCGTTGACGTCCGGTGGTGTGGGGATGGCGGCAGAGCAGTCCCAGAGATCGAGATACTCCTGACCACCGCAGGTCTTTGAGGAGTCGCCAGAGCAGGGGAAGGTGCACTTGGATGCGTCAATGACCGGAGGCGAGACGTTGTGAAGGACATCACCACACCAGCACTCGAAGCTGTATTCGAGGCCGGCATACTTGAGACCAGCGGCAAGGCAGATGGCGCGGCAAGACTCGGGGGTCTGGGCACCCTCGTTAATCTGGGAGTTGAAAGTCAGGACGCGCGAGGGGAGACCGATGGGGTCGGCGTAGCAGCCGAGGTTGACGCAGGAGGTTGCTGTGGAAGTTGGGGCCGCGGTAGTGGTAGTGGGTTTCTTGGTCGTGGAGGTGGTGCAGGGCGGCTCTGGGTTTCCGCCGCCGCCTCCACCACCGCCATGGTTGCCACCGAGGCCAAGGAGGCCGCCGATGCCTCCAATGATGCCGCCGAGGAGGCCACCGAGTCCGCCGACGTTGACTCCCACACCCACGCCTACTCCCACGCCTGCACTACCAGGGTTTGGGTCTGGGTTCGCTTTCGCGTTGGCTAGGACGACGAGGCCCGCGGCCACAAAAGAAGCAGAGATCTTCATTGTGAAGGTAGGTTCGAGGTGTCTCGAGAATAAATAAGACAGATGTGGGTGGATAGAAGACAAGGAGGTGGGATCCTAACAGCAGATCCCCCGCTCTAAATACCCCTTCCCTCCCTCACTCACGATGCCTCACCTCGCAACCATGTGCCGTTCATCTCCCAGCATTCTCGCAGTTGACAAACACAGCTTCGGCCTGCATCCCCTGGTCTTTCCGGCAGGCTACGCCTTACTCCGTGCATTCCCCGCGCGCTCTGTCACTTATTCCTCACTCTCGTAGCCTTTTTCAGCCCCGCTCCTGTCCGTCTGCAGGTCCCCAATAAAGCCTGCAGCCGTAATATTGCCACCTTGCTCCATATTAATATTCCATGGGTGGCTATCCGCATCTGGATGGGCTGGCCCCTACAGACCGTGCATGGTCCCCGTCTTCCTATCTGGGCATCGATGGTCGCTGCCAACGCGCTTTCGGGCCCGGCATGGTCAATGCCGGCGCCTTGTTGAGAACATACTGGTCACTTATCCCGCGATAGATGAGGGTATATCAGGGTGGTATTGAGGTATAAGCGCCTGGATGGGGCTCGGACGGGACTACCAACCAACAATACCTAGCACTGTCTTTCCCTCGGCCGTTCCCCTTTCTGTGGCTGCCCTGGAAAGAGAAAGACGGAAATGAAATAAATGGGAAGGCTCGGCAAGGGACAGTAACGAGGGGGAGGCGCGAGCTGAATCGACTGATCGGATCGTGCATTTATCAGTCAGCAAGGTGTGAATGTGTTGTTCGTGGTTGATACTTCCGTGTCTATTGTTAGAACAAGAGTTTATACTTCATTGACCACGCACCACATCGAGTATTATGTGCAGAGTATGCAAGGTATGCACCGCATACAATCATATACCCCATGTCTCGCAAAGAATATATCGAATGGTATGTATCAAATAGGATATGTGGTCAGTCATCGTACCCCGTATTCGAACACACAAAGCGATATACTCGCCTGTAGGCAATATGCGAGTGGTCGCATCGCATCACAGCCGCACTATATCCCACATATCCTTCCCGTGCCACCAATACTTTCCCCTGAGACTTGCGGCGGTCAAGGCACACAGTGCCACACAGTGCCACAGTGCATATATCGTGCATACCCCGTACATAACTGCATATTCTTCCTGCTTCGCATCTCATCCATACCACGCACTACAGGCGAGCCCTGGACAGCCAGCGCACACAGCATAGTGTCGCACAAAATCGAGCATTCTCCTCGCTTCCGACGAGCTCGATATAAGACAAGTCTGATATACGACGGACCCTTTCCGATGCAAGGCAGCGCACCTTACCCAGGCGATGTGTGGCAATGATCTAGACCAAACAGTGCAGCACAAGTGCACTATCGAAGCGCTAACCCTGTCTACTCCCCAAATCCGTGCCTGTCTGTGCGCCGGGCTTGTCGCCTGCGGGTCTAGCCTGGGCCGCGGTCAACCAGGTCAGCGTGTTTATATTAGTGGCGATATGCTTGTGTTGCTATGGCGGCGGGGTATGTGAACTGGGAGTGTAGGTATGAGCAGGAAAAGTAGGTGCTATGTACACATTCACTGGCGGGTCCGAGAGTCAATCAAAGCGATGAGGACGCCTTAGGAGTGGGTTGGATCAAGAAGGGGGGTTGAGATTCATTGGGGGAGATAGGCTTGGAATGCTTGGTGATGCTTGTGTTACATGGTAGCTGCACGTGAGAGAGGGGGAATAGAGAGGCGCATCCAGAGGATAGTTCGGGAGAGACACATGGGACGATGGTTGGTGGATGCATTGAGTTCAGGGGATAAGTTCCTCGCTAACTTTGTCCTGTTCCACCGCTGAGCAGCCGCCTGGTGCGGCTTCAGGGTCCGAGGTCCACCACCGGCACGAAGTTTCGTGTCCAGCTCCAAGGCTACGCGCCCATATCTTGTGCGCTACAGCGCGTGCCCGACCCGATGGAGAATCTGCACATGAAAGATGATCCCTCGTGTCTCAGGGAGTTCCAATGCACCACAACATGGCAGTCACGGGGAAGTCTCGCAAACCCACTCGCCAAGTTGAACACAGCAAGGGACCCTGCAGCTTCGTCCGCATAGTTCTCCGAAAAGGCAAGAGGCAGCTCAGAAGTGCAGGTATATTAGGGAACAGACAGAACCGACAGCCGTGAGACACTGTATGTACTGTAATGGGCGGTGTGTATGCATTCGGTTGAGCACCGAACGCGAGAGCAACACGCGGTACGAAGTCATAGCTCTGACAACGAAAAGTGAGACACCAACCCACGTTCCGTACGTATGCTATCACAGCGCTCGGTGAAGTATGATAACCTCCAGACTGCTGTACTTGCAGCTGCCTTAGCTTCGCGCCATTGGCCGGCTGGATGTGTCCATAGTGCTTTATTGCATTAAGCACACATGGAGTAGTATGGGTGATGTGGCACATATATCCACTCTTGACCTATTCCAAGAATTCCATTGGTGTGTATGGGCGCCGCCATCGTTGTCCAGATCTCGGGAGTTGGCCGCTGGGCTCGGTCTAGTTTCTCTTTGACGCTGGTCCTCGTTCTTCTTTAACCATTCAAATGCGCCGCACTCCGGCAGTTGCGGCATCCTCTCTCAACCTCCACCCTCAATATCACCTCCGTCCAGCCACTCATCCTCCGGGTCCATATCCCTATCCTCCCCATACAACACCTCGCAAACGCCGCCCAACGGCACATCCAAGCACGCATCCGTTCCCACGCTCCACACAGCCTTCCAATCCTTCTCCTGCCTCAAGCTCTTCATCCTCTTCTTCTCCAATTTCTCCTTCCTCCTCACCTCCTTCCCCTTCTCCACCACCCCTGCGTGCTTCCCCTCCGGATTACTCCTCTTCAAGCTCCCCTTCCCATCCAACGTCGCCACATTCGCCGCCTGATCAATAATCGTCTCAATGCTACTCATTGGCAGCGTCAGGTACCCCGTATTGTATGCCGCAAGCGCGACGTAGATGTACACAATACACATGACCAGCCAGGACGGGATCGCCAACGACCACCAGCGGTTGGGGTAGTAGTAAATCCCCAGCGCGTGTAGGAATGGGCTGGGTAGATAGCTCCACAGGATATACATGAGGAACGCGAGCGACGAGAACAGGTATAGCACAAAACCGTAGTATTCGTAGGTCGGGACCTTAGGGCTGGCGCGTGGGACGGGTTCGAAGTCATCGTTGTCGGAGGCGTCGGGAGTGGTAGGGCGGGAGGGTCGGAGGAGGGAGGTTAGAGAAGGCGAGGGCGGAAGGGGAGTCGGCGGCCGGTTGTAGAAAGGGGGCGCGAAGAAGTTGTGGTGGACGAGAGGAGGGGAGGGAGATGGTGATGGCTCTGGCGAGGAGGAGCTGGGGGATCCGTTGTAGTGGGATTGGAAAGCGGATTCGTCGTCGTCGTCATCGTCGCCAGAGGAGTAGGACGTCATTTCTGCGACACGTGCACGAATCTGGAGACGCCTTGTTGTTATGTTGTGCTTGTCGTTGTCGTGGTCAAGTGCTGGCGTGCGGATTGAAGTTAGGAGATTATGGTAGATTCACGCGAGGCTGTGGCTATGCAAGGCTGACAATACTCCACAGTCAACTCGGCGAGTTTATGACAACATCGAGGTAATTTCTTGACAAACATACATAAATTATATATAAATCAGATGGGAAGTGGTATCTTTTCTCTTCTTTCAATTCCAATATATACCAGTATTTTGAACTAGATATCATTATGGATGAAGCGATGAGCCAACCTACTGTGAAATAGGCAAATCATCTTCATTATTTCATACCCAGGATATCTTCCATCTAAACCGAAATTATACAAACGCCTGACAATGCTACTCTTCCTTAAAAAAAGGCCCCCCGCCCGCTAAAATGCGAATTGCTCGATACCGTCGTCGTCGTATGCAGCCTGTAAGCTTAAGATATTTCCCTTTCGTTTCTCCGCCCTAAGCCAGTGCTGAGACATGTCTAGAAGCACAGGTATTGTCTCTCAGGCGCATATATCAAACCTCTACATTCCGTTCCTTCCGTTCTTCCTTCACTTCTACCACCTCCGTCTCAACCCCCGAATGCACTTTCATCCTCTCCATCCCAACCGCATTCCTCTCCCACGACGCACATGCAACCAGCACCCCTAGCCCAGCAACCCCAGTAAGCGCCGTCATCTGCACCCTAAACACTTTTGCATACACCGCCCGCACCATAGCCAGCACATCGGGTTCAAATGTCAACGCTCCTAACGGACTTCGATGCAGCGCCTCCATCTGCGCATCCGAGAGAAAACCCCCTAAAGCAGACTCGGAACGGGCGTTAAACAGCGCTGTAGCAATAGTGAGTCCGATGAAGCCACCCAGTGGACGCAGTTGCGCCGTTGCGCCCTGCGTGGCCGCGATCTCGCCTACCTCCGAGTTTAGGGTGACTATTAGCGTACCGGCTGAGAGGCACATTCCAACGCCGATTCCGAGGAGAACTTCTACGCCGTACAGGTAATGTGGGATGCTCAATGTGTCGGGGATGGTGGTTAGGAGGCCGAGGGCAAGGAGTTGGAGACTAGAGCCGCCTATGAGGGTTGGGGAGGTGAGGTTGCGGCCGGAGGAGATTGCGCCGCCGACGAAGGAGCCAAGGCCGGTGGCGGCGGCGAGGGGGAGGAGAGAGAGTCCTGCCTGTAGTGGGGAGGACCCGTTGACGAGCTGGAAGCGTTCGGGGAGGAGGATGGTGGCTGTTATCAAGGGGAAGCCGGTGCAGAATATGGAGCTGGTGGTATCTGGTTAGTTCATGGCAATGCCAGAGTAAAAAGGAGTGGGAGATGAGCATACCAGAAAGCGGCAGCCATGACGCGGCGCTTGAGAATGTGCATTGGGAATATGGGTTCGATATTCGACCAGGAACGCGTGCCAAGGAAGCCTTCCCACGAAAAAAATGCGACCCAGAACACGCCCGACAGTACGAGGCAGGTGACAATAACCGCCTCTCCCCAGGAACGTCCTCCCGTCGTCGCCCTCTGCAGGCCATATACTAAGCATACCGAGCCTCCCATCATGAACAGTACACCGACAAAGTCGATACTCAGAAACGTACGCCATTTGCCGCTATCAGAAGTCTTCGCGCTAGCCGGCCAGATGAAGAAGATAGACGCCATGGCGATTACGGAAAATGGTAGGTTCATATAGAAAATCCACCTCCAAGTCGATTGATTCGATATCGCACCACCCAATATAGGACCTAGCACTCCCGACCCGCCGACAGTGAGTCCGATCCACGCCGCGCCGGCCGCGAACTTCGATGGATTCAGAACCTCAGCGATCATGACCATTCCCATGGAGTAAAGTCCCGCGCCGCCGAGGCCCTGGAAGGCACGGAAAACGATGAGCTGGCGGATCGTGTGTGAGAGGGCGCAGGCGAGCGAGAAGACCATGAAGAGCGCCCAGGAGACAAGCATAATGGTTTTACGGCCGTATATATCGCTTAGTCGCGCGATGGCCATTGCGAAACCTGGAAGTGTTAGGGGGCACGAGACAATGATGGGAGGGCGACTTACTCATATATGTCAAGAGATAGGCCAGGACGATCCATGGCGATAGCCAAAAGCTTCCGAGCTCCTCTACGATACTGACCAGCGCCGTCCCTATGATAGTTGTGTCCAGAGTCGAGAAAAACACCCCAACAAAGATACTAGGGCATAAGGTTAGCAGTGAAGAAGATTTGAGTTATCCTGGCGCGAGGAACGTACCCTGCCAGTGCAACATTCCTCCTCCATGGTTCCACATGAGGCCATGGCACAGCATGTTTGTTAGCCGTACTCGTGGCCACGACGTGACTCTGGATGTCTTTCTCGGGTTCGGATCCGACGCAAGGGACCACTGTCACAGACGTTGCCGTAATATCCATTTCGGGGCTCTTGGGTGCTTGGAGGTCAATATTGCTCGCCCTTTGCGACTCGAATTCCTTGGGGGAAACGAGACTATCCGGGTTGCTACTAGACATTGCGGCGGCGAGTTGGGGTGCCGATATAAGGTTTGCCCTCTACTATGTGGCTCTACGCCTGGGAAAGGGACAGGATCCTCGAGCGGAGCTGGGTGATGTGGTAATATATGCGAACAGGAGATCGGTCCCTAAATATCAACTCCAGTCACTGACAAAGACTCGGTGAACGTCTCTGGTAGCATCAATGGCTTCCCAGGATATGTAAGGGCTGGCTTCTCCTTTCCTCATACAGCAAGCGCAGTTCATTGGTATTACGGCCGTAGCTCGAAGTTTATATGCCAGGGCGAGTCCAACGCACGTATAGTCTGCTCCAACGTACGTATAGCCTGCATGCCGATCAAGCTGCCCGCCAGTCGATTTCAAACAGTGGGGAATACAGCACGGAAAAAGAAGTGGAAGCTGCCTTACTTCCACATATATATTTGATGGAGTAGTCGAATCGTCGACGACGTTGAAAAAAGGTCAACCTGTCCCCCTAACCGAAACTAGAGGGCACACTCTAAGTAATAACCGACCTCTAGCACTATACCATCGGGCCACACTATCCCGTCGTCCTTTGTACTGGGATGAAGCAGCGGGCACTATCGAGGCCGCTGTGGGGCTGTCAGAAAGTGACATTTGCGTCACCTCCTAGGGTATTGGCTTGCGTCGACCAAACGGCCTCCAGGAACCCTTACTTCAGGCTTCAGTCCCTAGCTTGTTGCGGCTATATTAGACCATCCAGAAGTCCAATCAAAGTCCTAAAGTAGACACGCGGCGAGCCAAGAAGGAAGAGAAGGATTGCAAGCCTAGAGATCCAAGTATAGGGCGTCGTCTGTGGCCTAATCCATCTGGCCCCAAATTACACTCTGCCCATCCATCCCGTGGCCTTCCCCAACGGCCATCCAAAAGCTTTCCCCCGCAGAGAATCACACATTAACCAGCCTCGGTCATATCTCCTAAAACAACACTGTCTGCCCTGGTCGTCTACAGAGCACATTTAGCCTCTTCACCGCGTACGCCACGGCCACGCCACGCCGGCGCGCAACCGAACAGACGGAACGCGCGATTGGCCTTGTGGATGAAGAACATCAAAACGACGCCGATCCTCGGTTGCAGCGCTCAATCAAACGGACTGGGAAGCGAGATGACAGTCCTACGCGGTCAAGCGCGCTCCATTGGGGGATAAATGCTAGGGCCGGTGGCGCATGAGGCGCATGAGACGGGTGGAAACCGTCAAAGCATGATGGACAGTGCTTGACGCAGGTGAGTGGGGTTGACGAAGAGGCCAGAAGGGGAACTGGTAAGCGATGTGGTGAAGGTAAAGACGCCGGAGTGATGCCGGCGTATTACTGTGTTGTGCTTTCCCGCTGTAAATTACTCGTATTGTCACGTGAAATCCGACCGTTCCGATATAACACTAGGATTGTCATCTTTTCCCCGATGGGCTGACTTGTACCACATATACTGCACTGTATAACCCCAGAACATGTTGGCGCCAAGCACTGTGAAGACGCCGGTGAGGGCCAAGGTCGATCTGATAGCCTGGGATCCGGATTCCCCAGCCCATACCGAGAGGATGGTTCAGCATCGGATTGCATGCGGGTGGAAACAGGACTATATCGAAGGGTGGCGGGGTTTGCAGAGAGAGGGGAAGATGGGTCTTCAGTGGGTTGTGAGTTTCTCATTTTGTTTACGATGGGGTTTATAAGACCTAAAAAAAGCAATGCTTCTTCCGATTTTTACTTTTCGCCTGTTGAGATTGTAGCTATACAAATGCGAATATTGCGAGTGGTTGTATTTATGATATATAATTCTAACTACCAACGCAGGTTCTAGCAGAGGACGACCCAGAGAAGGAAACCAAGCTCGCCCAGCACCTACTGAAGTACCCCGAAGACGCCACACCCATTCTTGACACCGCCACCTCCCTGGCTGGTAAGCCACGATTACCCTCTTCGCGTTCATTCGTCCCCGTGGGCCATATCTCTCTCGACTCAGAAAGCCCCAATCCTGGCCAAGCAGATGCCTCACAAGGACTCTACTGCATCACTACTCTCTACATCTCCCGCGCTATTCATGGAGGTGGGTTAGGCCGTGCTGCCCTGGACGCCGTCGAGAGCCAGGCCATCAACGAGCCGTTGTGTGCGAAGATATTGTCTCTTGATACTCTGGCAAACAGCAGTTGGAATAGAACAGATATATGGGAGGAGATGGGCCAGAAGAAGCCTGAGGTATTTGAGCTACCCTCAATGAAATCGAAAGTGGTGAGCTAATTGCAGACAGATGTCGGCTGAGGATTGGTATGAGAGATGTGGATATAAGGCCTGGAGATACAACGAAGGCCATATCCAGCACCGGACCGACGATGGTAGAGTTTGGCCCCTAGACGGCGTCTTTATGAAGAAAACGGTTGTATGAATTTGAATTACGATCTCTTAATTCTAACTCATGCGATTGTTTGGCTTTGTGAAGTAGAAGGCGAATACATTTACCTCTATCATGTAGGTTCTCAAAGGGCAGATTTTGTGACGTGACGATATAGAAGCCAACCGATACAGTGCAGTCATCTGCGCGAATTTCACAGATTAAGATATCAATATGTTCGCCTCTGGCAAGTAATAAACTAACGCCTATCATACAACCTACATAAGACAAGTGTCATCTTTCACCCGATGCGCCGCCGCAAAATCAAATATCGCCTCATAACTCCGACACTCGTGTACATCGCCCCATCCATCGAAACCAGGTATTACATCGCCATCCGCGTTTACCAGTGCCGTTTCCAGCGTTGTATCGCCCGTACACATGATCGCCTGACGCAGATAGTCGAAGCAGTGACCCAAGTTATTTTCCGCCGCTTGGTTTTCGCTCACGTCTCTGTCGCGACCGAAGGCGTCCCTGAGTATTGACTGTTCCGGTATTTAGTAAAATGTGGGAAACTGATAGACAGTATAGCTAGGGGTGCGTTGAAGGGGAAGGAGGATTTGCCTTACCAGACAGTAGAGCTGGTGAAACATTGAGATGGAGTATATCTCTGTCGCCACTTCGGTGTTTGGGACCGGGAACCCCCCCCTTAAACCGTAGTTCCACGGTTTCTGAACCTCTACGAACCCTGCGCCAACTATAAGTCCAGTGTCGTTAGCACAAGCCCCTGAGCACCTCAAGACTACACCAGAGAATAGATCCCCACAGAGAGATACGCAACGAGAGAAAATCAATAGCATACGGGGAAACAACATGTCCCACACTGACCGGTTCCCTGGTGTCCCCGACCCTGCATTGACAAACGCCTCATCCAGCCTGAATTTGACCATCTCCTTCGGTACTGGAGGTGTTTGTTAGCCTCTTTCCAACTCTTTTATGCACTTCACCGAGTGCCTTCAACCGTCGACAATGAACGAGAACACACTATTTCCAAAATAAGCCTCCGAGCGGACTGCCCCAGTTTCTAGGCTATCAGACATTGGGATATATGCCACGACGAGAAGGACGGTGAAGATGTAGAGGGCTGCTAAGGTGTAGTATCTCCGTTTCCATTTCGCGAGGGCGATGCGGACGTCATCGGCGGATGCGAGGTAGTATTCTGTCTCATCATCTGCAGATGACAAAGGAACCTCTTTCATTTTGATTCGAGGATGTTAATGATATCTGATGTGAACATATAAGTGTCAAATGTCCATGTGGTGGTCTGGACCATTAAATACTAAGCACTCTATATTTAGCCCGTTGTGGGGTTACCGTTTCTTTACGCCGCATGAGTCCTCGTATTCACCCGTCCCGTCTCAAACCAACAACGGTATTTTCGATGCATAATTTTTTCGTATTCAGCCGCTCTCAAAACAGTAATGGCATCTGCGCCTTTTGCTATATCTAATGGCCTGTACAGGATAAGTCTACAATTTGTGTGCAGAAACGGACAACAAAATTGCTGCTGATCCGGCCCCTTGGTTCAGTCTTGAGGCATCACCAGGTAATACCACTTCACTTCAAAAGAAAGGTCTTTATCGCAACCCCTCTATCCCTCAGAGCATCGGCATCCAGCCTCAGATCCCAGTGAACCACCTCCCCCGTCATCACGTTCTGGAAATGCTCCACGAAAATCGGCTGCGAATGCTGCCACTCGCCCTGAACCCGAATCCAGCCCGGCGGCAGCGGGCCTAAGCGGGGATCTTCGCGAGTTGTTTCATTTGTAGCGTTGTTGGTGTAGTGCGGCTGAGGTTGAGGGTGATCACGGTCGTCTATCAACTTTATCTTCCATCCGTCGGGAAGAGGGCTAAGGATAGATACAGAGTCACAGAGACTTGGTACCAAAGCACCTGTGATGACAACATAGGCGTCGTCACCGGCCGGCCGGAGGATCAATGAGGAGTTGCGTCCCAGTACAGTGGTGATCATATCGCCTGTCTCGTATTAATATATGGTGAGCAAGTTGGGAAGTTACACATGTTACGGAGCATTAAAACATACCAGCTCGGACCATCTCGCGGCCATCCCCGACCTTCCCAATCAGTCCGTTGTGGCTGACAATAAGGCTGTGGCCCTGGTTTCTTACCTTAAGCCGTGTCCATAGGTTAACATCGAAGGGGCCATTCGAGTCTCCACCTCCTAATGCGGCGTCGAGCAGGTTGCGAACCTCTTGCTGGTCCCACACGCTCGCATCGTCCGGGAGCCGGTCCTTGGTGAAGCAGTCGCACAGTATGGAGACAAGCTCATCGATCAAGTCTATATTGCAATCTTGTAGCCGTTTGGCAACTGGCTTTAAATCTCTCAGCATCTGCAATAGCGCCGACAGCCTTGAAATGTCCTCGGGAATCCAGCCAGGCGTAAATATGCTTTCAACACTGCCACAGACCAATCCATGCACTTCTAACATACCACCACCGAAGCATCGTGTCACTATTGATTGTTCTATGGGATTGTTCTATGGCGAGAATAGTATCCACGTCAAAGGCCGCTTTTATATTGGCTAACCAGTAACACTCATCGATCAACCCGACCACAGTAAGGGGAGCGATTTACGTCCGTACAGAGCCATAATTGCCCTGCGAACCGTTGCCCACGACCTCGCGGACTCCCCGCATATCATAACGCGATTTCGGTTCCCAAGCTGGATTTCCTGCCAAGACCAACGCTGTTGAAACCAAGCAAGCCTAAGCAAATCGACTACTCCGATCCATTCGACAATGGTAAATGGCGGTGCTGTGTTCTCCTTGACCCACTCCGGGTAAGTGGTCTGAGGGGTAGGGAAGCAGAAGTCATCCATAGTGTACTGGATCTCGCCCCCAAGCTTCGCCAGGGTCTCGAGACCAAGAGCAGCGCTGTCTCCTCGGTGGCTGAGCCACACGATGACGACCGATGCTAGCGCATAAACTCGCCCAATACACTTAGCCTGCATGGCCTTCTCACTTTTGTTATTGTGGTCTATGCATATCATGTCGACCCAAAGCGTGCGTGTCCTATCTGTGAGGCGGAGTTGTCTGATGGCGTCAGCGAGGTCAAATTGCATCTCAATTTTACTGTGCTCTTCAAGAGCATTGGCTGCATTGACCACCGTTATTTCAGCCTGCTGAGTTTTATCGCCCCACGTGGATGACAGCACCTCATATTCAGGCATGAATGTATCGTCTGGATAGTTTGGCAGTGGCGCATACAGCATACGACTGACTCGGGGGTTTGGATGATGCCATGATGTTTCTCCCGTGCGAATTCCCCAGAACAGATACTTGCAATCTATCGTCTCAAAAACTCGCCATCCGTCCAGCAACGTTTCTTGCAACTGGTTGATGGGCAACCTTTGGGTAGGAGCCGCGTCAGGCAGTTGTAACAAGGCGTGGTGGATCTCGATCTGGAGATCGTCCTCGAACTGGCCTGGAAGTATTGTGAGAAGTCTTATTTCTTCTACGGTTTCCAGAGACTTATACTCGTACAGCTTCATCGCTGACAGTATCCCACGAGTATTGGCCATGATGTGTGGTGTATATGTGAATATGCCGGATGATGCCTCTGCCTCGAGAAGCCAGAAGGCAGAAGCCACAAGCCGCTACTCGTAACTAATATGCATCAGTACTAATAATACTCGTAGCCAATAGTCTATATTGGGGAGCTTACACTATCTCGCCTTCAAATTAATAGACCGAGGTCGGATGTTGGAGCTTTTATTAGCACGAAGTTGCAAACACAAAACAAGTGAGACCCGAATACATTTATCAATTACCGTAGCTGTTGCAAGCTAAATTGTGCCCGCCTAACCTGCAACACTTAATAGTAAGATTTATCCATGTGATTTACTCGAGTGGTAGTAATAAAGTTTGTGGCTAACAACGTCCAGGGCCTTATAGGTTCTCAAACAGTGATTAAGCATTAAGTCTAGGCCTGGCAGTAGAGTCTTCACCTTCAGACTCACAGTCGCTGCCATAATTAAGTATACTAAGCTCCTAGGGCCTCGTCACAGACTGCGGCTAGCAGATTAATTAGAGTCGTAGCTGTGAGCGCATTTGGCATCAAGCCCAGTCTCATGGCTTATGTAAGTTACCATAACCAATAGTTACAAATATCGCTACAATGCCATCATCATGGAACACATGACAAAGAACATGGGAACTTAGAATCGTGGCAACTAAATCAATAACATGAAAAGCTTCTATACTGCCGTTTACCTCTTCACTGGTATCACTGCCGCTATCGCTACCCAGAAGAAGAACCTCATAATCGAAACAGACCTCTTCAGTGATGTCGAGTGAGCACCTGGGGCAATTCCCATATGTCCTTGAATACACCTCTGACAATCAAACAGTGATGCTGGTGCCCTGTTGCTTGCAGCAACTTCCCTGAACATAAATCTATTAGCTGTGAACATCAATCACCCATCGACCTACTCCGCCCTCGCCGCTTCAGCAATCTTAGCACACTATGGACATCCCAAGATCCCAATCGGAATCCGGCATCCGCTAACAAATGCCACCTTCTTCGATAGCTGGTACTTTGCTCTTGGCGAGTACACCAGCAAAGTCGCCTTCCACTGGTCTGGCGGGTCCTTGCCCTGGGGACATGTCGAGGAGGCCTGGGATCCGGTGGCGCTGTACCGGAAGGTGCTGAGCGAGGCTGAGGATGGCAGCGTGACTATTGCATCAATTGGCTTCCTTGATAATGTGAGTTTTACGGCCTTATACAGCAGCCATGGTCTTCTAATTAGATGGCAGCTCTCAGGACTGCTGAACTCGACCGCTGACTCCTATTCCGACCTTAGCGGCCGTGATCTCATTGCCCACAAGGTTGCCGAGCTAGTCATTATGGGCGGCGGCTACCCGTCGGGGTACAGTTGGAACTTCTGGGGCTCGAATGGTAGTCTCGCCGCGCACGTTGTTAATACGTGGGAGGGACAGATGGTGTTTGTCGGCGACGACGTTGGCAAGGATGTCAAGTCGGGTGGGGAGCTTATGTCTGCAGGGCCAAAGACGGATCCAGTGCGGATGGCGTATATTTACTACTCATACTATGAACCGACGTCTTCGTGGGATCCGCTGGCTACTCTGTATGCCATTGGTGGGCTGGGGGAGTTGTTCAAATATGGAAATGAGTATGGATACAACCATGTCAACGCCAATGGGGCGAATCGATGGGTGTGGGATCGGAAAGTGCAGAACCAGTTCTTTCTGAGGTTGAAGGTTAGCAATGAAACAGCTGCGCAGGAGCTAGATCGGTTGTTTCTCAAAGGGGCATTGTCAGTCGTGGAACAGCATACAGCAGAAGCACCACGAAGAAAGCATGTAGGTTCGGCACATACAGAGTTATAACTTTTTAGATAAAATTCTCTCTACAGATATATTTAACTAACACCTGAAACGCCCCCCAAGCTATCAATTTCAACCGGATCCCATCGTATGGTTACATCCAAAATACAAATCATATCTCGTCACTCCCTCCAAACCAAAGCATATATATAAAAGGGGCACGAGTTCGGTTTCTTGCCAGATTACATACATTTAAAACTACTATGGTATCGCAGTGTAAACAATCCTAGACCCGCTGCATTCCTCGACTCTCTTTAACACGCCGCGTTGGCGGCCGCGGTGGCAGGTGCGGCGGCGGCCGCCTTGTTGCCCTTGTGGTGAGGCTCGCGGGTCTCAATGTCACGGGCACAGGCAACATTGGCGTTGGTGGCAGCAGTAGCAGCAGCGCCGTTCTGTGCAGCAGCGCCGTTTGCAGCGGCGGCCTTGTTGCCCTTGTGATGGGGCTCGCGAGCCTCGATGTCGCGAGCACAAGCAACATTGGCGTTTGTGGCGGCAGCGGCGGCACCGTTGTTGCCCTTGTGGTGACGGGCCTCAATATCCTGGACGTCGCGAGCACAGGCTACATTGGCGTTGGTGGCGGTGGTAGCGGCAGTGGCATCTTGAGCAGCAGCGCCATTTCCAGCGGCCGCCTTGTTGCCCTTGTGATGCGGCTCTGGGGAACGGTCTTCAAGCTCGTCCTCATGGCGCGCAGCCGCCTGGACCTTCTTCCCTTTGTGATGCGGCTCGGGAGAACGGTCTTGAATGTCCTGGACCTTCTTCCCCTTGTGGTGCGGCTCTGGGGAGCGGTCTTGGATGTCCTGGACCTTCTTTCCCTTGTGATGCGGTTCGGGAGAGCGGTCTTGAATGTCCTGGACCTTCTTTCCCTTGTGATGAGGCTCGGGAGAGCGGTCTTCAAGCTCCTCTTCGTGGCGCGCGGCTGCCTGGACCTTCTTTCCCTTATGATGCGGTTCTGGGGAGCGGTCTTGGACTGCCTGGACCTTCTTTCCCTTGTGGTGAGGCTCGGGAGAGCGGTCTTGAATGTCCTGGGCCTTCTTTCCCTTGTGATGCGG
>NW_017263663.1:62362-126996 GCF_001662655.1 Pseudogymnoascus verrucosus
CCTTCTTTCCCTTGTGATGCGGTTCTGGGGAGCGGTCTTGAACTGCTTGGACCTTCTTTCCCTTGTGGTGACGGGCCTCCAAGTCAATGGCTACACCGCGAGCGATAACTGCACCACCGCCCTGTGAGGTGTTAGTATTTGTTGGATGAATGAGATCAAGTTCAGTTGTAGATGAGGTAATTATGAAGGATGAAGAAGACATACAATATGACGTCTAGCTAAGCCACCGCTAGCCACATCCTGTCCGTTGATGAGAGGGGCAAGCGCCAAAAGGCCAAATGCCAAAAGAGTCGAGGTATGCATGCTGAATAAATATAAACGAAAGGCTGGCCAGCAGCTTTGAGCGAATAAGAAGAGAGGGAATGGAAGGGAAAAGAGAAGCGAAAAGAACAAAGCACAAGCGTCAAGCTGATGGAGAGAGAATTCAGATGAGAGCACGAATACAAGAGCAGATTTGAGTCCTTTATGACTGATTCCTTGGCCCGCGTAGACTGGATGTCGATGGGATGAGAAAACACGCTAAGTCTTCGCGAGGCGCTCTGGGGAAGGGGAAAGGGAGGTTGTTCGGGCCATGGTGGAGTTCATGATAGTCTCAGAAGGTGTTCCAAGACCGTTGCACCAGGTGCCCAAGCGTTGATGTCTCTTTTTGAGAGTATTCCCAGTATGTTCGTAGTGGCATTCTCGCATGGGTGAGAAATGCCGCAGTCTATCATGGCCCGTCGAGGAAAGATGAGCCGCAAGCGACAGACCTCGCCTGTGTTCCAGGCCAGGGCGGGTTTCGCCATGGCGTCGAGAAAGCTTGAGTGCCCTATAAACAGCAGTCACGAGTGATACAGATCGGCCAGACCCCACTGTCTGCCGCCAGCCGTTGGTGGGATAAATGATGGGGTTCAAACAAACCAGCGCCGAGACAACTCACGTCGGCGCGTGGTGCCAAGATGCCATCCAATGGAGGGTTATCTGCTGGCTGGAGCAGTTTCACAGTCCGGGGAAAGTTTCCTGGGTCTGTATAGAGAATAGCCCGTATGGGAGAGCCCGTATGTGGAGCGATGTACGAAGTAGCATGGTTTGGTGATGTTTGAGCCCGCCGCGCATAGACTTTCCCCACCCTTCTCCACCAAGTGTCGGAGTTCCAGTATCAGAATCCCAGGGCGACGGTGATTGAGGCTCTCATAAAGATAAAAAATGGATTTTTGTGCTCTTTGTGCTTTTTATGAATTTTGCGATTGGTGGAAAAGGAGACATTGCAAGGTAGCTGCGACGCGACTTGTCTTGGTATCGCTTAATTGTGAGGAAAGGGGATCTCCAAGGGACTTGGCTCCGAAACATCTGGAGCATCATCGACCACAACGTCAAACCAAGAGGCGACGCAATTGCTCAAATAGGACAATTTCCGATGCGCAAAGGGCCTATTGTGGTTCTACTCTGATATATTTCGGTATATTCTGGTATATACTCCAACGAACATGATACAGGACTCCCCTGGAACTCGGTGCCGTCGTAACCGCCATCCCTGATGCTTGAGCAGTGGCATCACGAGGTAGGCGTCTGAGTGCTAAGCATCTGCGATTTCCCTTGACCATGTCCAATCCCCCCCGCTGGAAATATTGAATATCTCCAAGTTGACCTTCATTTCTATTGTTGTTTGCTGTTGTGTTTCCTTTATCTCCTTCTTTTCCCTTCCACCAAAGCCTTCAACCAGAGCTGGATCTCTACGTGCTTGTTCTATTCTTGTATAATTTTGTTTTTTGAATATGGCTTCTGTGAAATACTACCCGGTGTCGCTGGCCGACGAGAAGGAATCATACTCGCCCTCAGACACATCCTCCACGACGCTCCTTCCCTATGAAGAGGACCACAGAATCACCGAGAGGCGGCAGCTCAAGTCGGTACTACAGTCGAAATGGCTCCTGTTAGCACACGCGCTATTTTTCTTATTCTCGCTGGCTATCTTCTTACGGGGCATCACCTTCTCAGCGCCAACAACTGCGAAGTTTGTGAAGGAGTTCTCGGAATACTGTGAGTGCTGGTCAACTTTGTTCCCCTCGAGTGCCCAGGCTGACTGTATATAGCTCCCGCGGCCCATGTGATAGAATATGAAGACATGAAGTTCAACGGCAGCATGTATGCTACATCGGCGTACATTGGCAAAGGTCCTGAAGTCGACGCTGCTTGGGATGTCATCTCATATAATGGTACGCTTCATATAGGACATGTCCATTCCTCGATAAATCCCATCACTACACCCTTACTTCATCGATATTTTAGCCTTCATTCTAGAAAGCATCAAACTGACACTCGCACAGTCGGCGACCAGATGATTTCCGCCGCCGAGCTCCGCAAAATCGATAAGCCAACCACCGTCCTCAAAGTGACAGACCCCCGTACAGGCATCGAAGGCTACCGCGTCGGCCTCGAAGTCTTCCACCAGCTTCACTGCCTTAATCTGCTCCGCCAGGCTACCCATATTGACTACTATGGGGGCCGCGGTGGAGACTTTTCGGAAGGGATTGATGGCCTACGGATGCATCTCGGTTTGTGCTCCCTACAATACCAACGTCGGAAATTGGTAGCTGCTTGCTAACGTGCCGACAGATCACTGCCTAGAGATGTTGCGCATGAACCTAATGTGCCAGAGCGATGTTGGGCTCATTACGTTCGAGATGACGGATGAGGGCATCTGGCCCGACTTCAGCACGTGGCACACGTGTCGTAAGTTCGATAATGTGCTTGACTGGGCGATGGAGAATGCGGTAGCGAACGATGACCCGATGTAATATTCCGGGTTTCGTAGAATTGAACAATAATAAGTCATATTTGACAGACTACTATTAATATTGATGGGGGTCTTGCCAAAGAGGGTATTATGAAACTGTGCCCGATATCGCCAGATAAAGGTAAGTCGTCCAAGTTGCTTCCGACAACCTCTTCTCAATCCACAAACACGTCGCCCCTCTCAATCGTCTCAAAGGCCTTCATGGTATGCTCCCACACCTTATCCCCCAATCCCTTCAGTCCCCATTCTCGATAAAACTTCTCGCTCCCTTTACATACCTCTCCATTCCAATTCACCGCATACACCCTACCGCCAATCAGTCCATTCACCCCCGTCGCCACCTCTTCCTCCACCACTGGCACCATAGTGCCCGCCTCCCCATCTCCACCCGCTCTCCCTCGAAACATCGCCGACGTAGACATAAACAAGTTCCTCTCCCCCGACTCCTTCAGATCCAGCAGAAACGGTGTCAGCAGCGGAAGCACCACCCAGTGAAACAGCCACTTAACGAATGGCGAGAACCTGGCGTGCTCGAACTCCGGCGTCTTCACAAGTCCGGGGTGAACGTGTAGGCAGCTCAACGATGGGTTCTCTGCGGCGATATGCAAAAAGGAGAAGGTGATCATGAAGATGGCGTGGGAAAGGTGGTTTAGCACGCTGTGATGGGCGCGGAGGGAGAGGTCGTCGGGGTAGACGCCTCGCTCGTGGTTTGGTGCTAAGACGGAGACGGCACGGGGGGAGGGGGCGCGCTGGAGGAGGGGGAGGAGGAGAGTGAGGAGGCGGATGCGGGAGTAGTAGCGAAGAACCATGAGAGCATCTAGGCCTTCGGGTGTTTCTAGAGAGGGGTTAATATGGATTCTGGAGATGGGTGGGGTCGAAGGCGGCTTCGCACTTACCTCTCCTGCCTTCAAAAGTGATATATCCATGGGTCATAAATAGCAAATCGAGCTTCCCACCCTCCTCCCTCTTTAGTATCTCCGCACACACTGTATCCACATTCTTCAATAGCGACAAGTCCGCGCTGAGGAAGACGAATGTCCCTTCCGGACAAATCTCGAGGCAGTCCGCGATGATAGCCGCGGCGCGCGGTTCGCTGCGGCCAATAATGTAGACACGAGGCGCGGTGCTGTTACCGGCAAGGGCGCGAAGGGCAGATTCACCGAGGCCGCTGGTGGCGCCGGCGAAGACGGCGGTGATGGGGGGGAGAGTGCGGAGGTGGGCGTTTGAGGCGCGGACGGTGGAGAGGGGGATCATAGTAGCAATACGAGGTTCAGTGATTATGGAAGGAATGTCACCTCGATAATTATAGATGATTAGAAATATTTTATTGTTGATTGTGAGTGGTCGTGTATGTCGATGCGCGCGCGTTGCGAGAAAAGTAAGGGTGGCGACTATCACTTGAGGCGGGGTAGTCAACAGTGACGCGGATAAATATCGTGATAGGTCAAGACACTGATACTTGAATACTCTCATACTGTTGCATGCATATCCATAGGATATCAACGTTGTAAATTGTAAAATTTTAGTTATAATATATTTATGTGCATTTTCCAAGTTGAAAATTAATTATTTAGTAAACGTCTATAAGTAAATTAAAATATATTCTTTAAACTTTTATTTAATATCCGTTCAGTAAATCTTCCTTTATTTAGTGCAGCAGTAGATCAATTATAATACAAACTTCATCTACTTATTATAAGAACATAGGCATATTTCACAATTTATTACAAATGAAGCCTTCCTTAGATGGTGGTAACTGTAGCAACATTCTTTGCTTGGCAATATATTTGTTTCTTGCCTTATATATTAGGAAATATCACGTGATTTAGGTGACGGCTATCGTAACTATCGACTATCGCCAATTCGAGGCCAGCGCAACAACCATTTAAAGTTAAACATCGACACTCAAACCCGCGATCCTTCGTTCCTGACCATAACGCAAATCTAATAGACTATGGGTTCATTATAACCACTCTTTTATGCTGGTCAGAAAATCTTACCTAGGCGCTATCTGAATTACGCTAAAGCTGTCTATTTGCGTGGTTCGTAGCGGCGCTGGTGGATTGATCCAGGGAAACTTTAATCAGGTGAGTTTGATATGAAGCTTAGCAACGTTTTATATACCATAGCCCGAGCTCAGATTTTCTTCATCAAATGAGCAACTAGTGTTGCCCATTTATTTATGCATATTCACCTCATTTGTTACCGATCTACGATCTACGCTACATTCTTCTTATTTGTACAGCTTCCACGTTTTGTTGGCTTCACAGTAGAGTCATATTGAACTCAAGGCTCTTCTGCAATAAATCTGCTTTCAAACATCTTCTGTGGCTAGATCACCTGTCAAGTGGCTGCGGATTGTTGGCATGTTGCTTCATCTCATACAACACCTACAGCTAAAGAACACTGTTGGCTGCGATTCTCAAGGTCTATTTCTTGCTGGTCTATTTTCGTTAGGAGATAAAATTACTGTACTAACTCGTCCATAGACTACCCTAAACTCACTGTATCTGACACGGTGCTCTCATAATTACTTGCCTTCATCCTCGGCCCCTTTCGTCGGTGTTGCAGATGAATTGTGAGCTACAACCTGTCGCGTCGGGAATTCCTCTGGTTCGGGTATCCATCCAAGAACCGGCAAATTCTAGCCGAATATGGTGATGATGGATTCTGCACATGGCAACGATGTTGTCATGGCTGAGAGCGTTGTGGAAAATGGCGGGAATGGATTTATCGACCCGAGGGATATGCACATCATCGAGCATGGCCTCACCGAGAATGGCGACGGCATTGGGCAACTAAATTTTGAAGAAGAAGAAGAAGATGCTGCAGATATGTCAGATATTTCTGAACATTCAGTGGATTCGCAGGCCTTAACGTTTACCGGGCGAAAGAAACACCTGCCCACTGGATGTTGCTACGACGACCGGATGAAGTTACATGCAAATGCTGATTTCTCCGTTGATCCGCCGCACCCCGAGGATCCAAGGAGGATACAATCAATAATGAGGGCATTCAAGGAAGCAAAACTCGTTTATACTGGCCCGGAAGAGAACCTTGCAGGAATCTTGAAGAATTCGCCAACCGCGTATATGTATCGAATTGCAGCGAGGGGCGCCACGCCAGCAGAGATCTGCACGGTTCATACGCCACTGCATTTCAAGTGGGTTTCTGACCTCTCTGGCATGTCATCGGATGAGCTGCGCGCTATGAGCAAGGCCCTGGACACAGGGCGAAAGTCGCTATATGTTGGGAATTACACTTATGAAGCCGCACTGATTGCCGCTGGTGGTGCTATTGAGACCTGCAAGAACGTTGTGGCGGGCACGGTCAAGAACGCAATTGCTGTTATTCGACCTCCTGGACATCACGCCGAGAGTGATGAGGCTTTGGGATTCTGTATGTTTAACAACGTTCCCGTTGCGGCACGTGTTTGCCAGGCCGACTTCCCTGATACCTGTCGAAAAGTCCTGATTCTTGATTGGGACGTACACCACGGCAACGGAATTCAGAATATATTCTACGACGACCCGAATGTTCTATATATATCACTCCACGTGTACAAAGACGGAACTTTCTACCCCGGCTTCCCTGATGACCCATCAGTGCCTGATGGAGGGCTAGGAAACGTTGGTGCTGGCCCCGGCTCTGGGAGAAATGTGAACATCCCGTGGCACGCGCAGGGCATGGGTGACGGTGAGTACCTCGGCGCCTTCCAGAAAATCGTTATGCCCATCGCCCAGGAATTTAACCCAGACCTTGTCATCGTCGCTGCTGGCTTTGACGCCGCGGACGGCGATGAGCTGGGCAGCTGCTTTGTTTCGCCTGCGTGTTACGCGCACATGACCCATATGTTGATGTCGCTTGCTGGCGGAAAAGTAGCCGTCTGTCTCGAGGGCGGGTACAATCTCAAAGCGATCTCGCGGTCTGCTTTGGCCGTGGCGAAAACATTGATGGGAGAGCCGCCGGACCGCATTGAGTTGCCGCCGATCAACAAGGAGGCGCTGAAGATCCTGCATCGAGTTAAGGAAGCCCATGCGCCGTTCTGGGAGTGCATGCAGCCGGGGAAGATTAATGTGAAAGAAGAGGAAGACGCGGATGGGGCGAGGTTTAACGCTGTTATCCGCGCATATCAATATAAGGTCCTCCGAGAGAAGTACAAGATGGTCGATATGTACGTTACGAGGGATAAACTGGCCAAGGGGCTGGAGTACCAGGTGCTGATCACGAGCGAGTTTCCGGCGGCAAAGAAGATTCTTCTTATCGTTCACGATCCGTAAGTTGTGTATGTCAAGATTCCGAAAGCATGCTGATGATTGTCACAGACCTGAACTCCTGGCTATTTCTGATCCCATCGACTACTCCGTTGAGCCACATAATTCGCGGATGGTAAATTCTACTGCTTCTACTGGAGTCTGTGTCCGTGGAACTAACTTGCCATAGAACGACGGTGTAATGGCCTACATTGACTGGGCCTACAACAACGGCTACGCGGTCATTGACGTCAATATGCCCATGCACATCGAAGACACAGACGTTTGTCTCCCACACCAGCTAGTCCCATCCATAAAGCTGACATAAGTAGGCGAACATTGAAGAAGAAGGATTTATCGAGCGCCCAACCGAGATGGTGCATCGCGAGCGCATGAAGGAGCTCATGTGCTACCTATGGGATAACTATCTTGAACTCCACGATTCGGAGCACGTCGTGCTTATGGGTGTTGGAGATTCCTACAGTGCTGTTAGAGAACTGCTTGTGAATAGAGGTAAGGTTTTTTTTTTGTTTCTGTTATTTGGTTTTGGTTTCGCGGGCCCTGGGATACTTTCAAACGCTCCCCTGGATCATCCCTCCTCCCCTCCAAATGTCCACACACTAACTCTACTCCCAGAGTCCAAGCACAAAGTTCCCCTCGTCGTATCCTTTGTCTCTGGCTCCCTGCGACCCGTTCGCAGCGAGACAGACGCCAGTCTTGCGCACTGGTACAAGAAGCATTCCCGCGTGTATGTAGCAGCCGATCACCTGTGCTGGACGGATCCGGAGTTGGAGCGGAAAGTGACGAAGAGCCGGTTCGGGCGCGTCGTGAAGAGCGGAGAAGAGGGGCTGAACAATATGCTCCGGGCGCATTTGCCAGAGGTAGTGGGGTTGTTGGGGAGTGTGGGCGAGGAGGGTGAAGAGGAATAGGGCGATTCGGGGGCGAAGATTTGAGATGAGAGGGAGAGTACGTCGCTTCAGTGGGGCATGATGGGACTGTATTCAATGCTGCCGTATAAATATAAACGGGCCTTTGGCAGTCTTTGGCAGTAATATATAGTCTGCTATACATATATACACAAAGCTTCTATTCACGTGGATAAAGCCTGGAAATTTCTGGAAATAAGATATCAATATATTAGAGTGGAAGAGAGGTTGGAGGTGGGGTCGGTAAGGGTGCAGAACTGCAACAGCTCTTTTCATTTGATATATAATAGTGACTGAGCGCTAGCTATTATTCTAGTACGTTTAGACAGGTTCTAATTCTCTTTTCTATACTGCTTCTCATTTCTTACGAACGATACTTCAAGTAACGTTATGTGCTAAGATTTTATATAAATTGCATATTTTGTTCTAACTATATATCCCGTTGCTGCATCGCCTCGGCCTCTGCGTACTTGCCCTGCGGGCGAAGCAATGATGCGAGGTTGTTCATGCTGCTAGGCGTGTGTAGGTGGTCCTTCCTCCACTTGTTCCTGACCTTCCTGCACCAGGACAACCTCTTCCCAAACATATCGCTCTCCTTCAGTGACATCCACCGACGCAGCTCTGGTGTACAAAGAATCGGCGCCAGAATTGCTTGACTCTGTTTCCCGAGCGAAGGAAAGATTTCGATACCGATTCGTGCGTGCGGCTACATTGAATTCATCCATTTCCCTTTCAAACCGAATCCTGTCTCGAGTCTCCATGCGTTGCTCCGTCTCAAACCGAGTCCTGTCTCGAGCCTCCATGTGTCGACTAATGACACATTGTGCCCAGCCGACGCCTAGAGCGGCCAATCCTACAGGGACTACAACCACGGCCACTATAAGCGTTCCCAACCCCAGGTCCGGTGTGTCCCGTTTAGCAATGGCTGCATAGTGAGGTCCTCCGCCCTGGCCGTCTGCCGCGTAGCCGTTTCCGTTGGCTGGGTCAAATCCTTCTACGCGGCGGATCGCTATGTTAAGTTCTCCGTTGAGATGTGCAGCATGTTCGTCTGCCATGTTCACACTGCTGAAGTGATCGAGCAAAAGCTCGCTCGAGTCTGAACATTCAGTTTCATGAATAGCTCCGTGTATGCACACTTACCCGCTTTGAGAGTATGATACATTAAAACGTTTGCGAGATTACACTTTACTACTGTGCCAATACTGTAACCAAGAGTCTTGATGTGTAGGACCCATTTGTCCACGGGTACCGAGGTATAAATAGGAGGGGAAGGGTGGCACTCCACGTGACGTGCAAGTCAGTCAGTCCAGCGACGAGCGAGTCAGTCGTGCAGCAAGCGAGTCAGTCGTGCGGCTGGACTGACTCGCACGTCACGTGGAGCTTTGAAATCACCAGTCCACTTTCGCAAGCTGGCCACGCAACCCACCGAGTCAATAAAGTGAGGACTAGGACCGGTTTTTAGTGCGCTGCATTAGATGGTTGGGGGGGAATTCAATTGACTGACTCTACTGCGGATATACGGTTCTTCTGAGCTCTCATTGTTCTGCGCCTAAAGAGTGCGAAGCGTAATTTGACCGAACGTGTGGATCCCGACTAAATTGGCCGTAACCGAGCCAAATTTGCAACACATGGCGCCAAGAAGACGGGATGACGGTGGTGGTGTTGTCGGCGCGGTTGCTCGTTTAGTTGTGATGGCGCTTAGGATGGGTAAAAAGGGCATGGGTAGTATTACATATAGCACTCGACATGAGGATAAGTGTTACATACGACCATAGACTCAAGAGAATTGGGCATCCCGTCCGCTCTGCCATACACAAGCTTGAGATCGGTGGATTAGTAGTTGGGTGGGTGACCACCAGCGAATACCCACTGTTGTATGTTTTTGTCATTTTTTTGTCATTTTTTTTGTCTCCTTATAAAAATTTTGCCTCGCCCTGGACAGCTAGGAATAGATGCTCCCGTTGTCGAGAACGAACAAGAGGAGGGGTAGCGACAGCGGCACCAACAATGGGACACCTTTAGCAACGCATAACACCAAATCAGTATCGTCGACTGGGACCGGGTAGACCCTTTTCTGTTTACTCCTCTCGAGACTAGGCGGTAATTCGGCTCATGATATGATCGTGCAATCTGTGATCGGTAATGGTGACTGTACATGCGATACTTTGCGGCGGGGATGGTGGGGAATGATGGAATGGCGTTTACCAAGCTTGCGGGGTTGGGGGCGTCAGATGGCAGTGACAGCGGGTGAGAGAAGCTGTGGGCTGGTGGATGTGGAAGGAAAAGGGGGGCAGTTACTGTGGGACTGCCATAGGATGGCAGTGCTTATACTTGAAAGGAATGTGATGTTGCATCTAACCCCAGCACAGAAACTGTAATTGATTGATAGGCCTTTTCTCCACAAGAGCCTACAGCTATAACTCTAGGAAATAGATGCTATAATCGAGCTACTTTTCTTTAGATCTGACATTTGTAACTCAGGAAAACAGATGCTATGATCGGCGAGAATATGGACGAGATTGGTGCAGCCATAGGTTCGGTGTAATTAGTCGCGAACCCCGGAATGCGGGTTAACTTGCGGGGTAACCATGACATATCTGGGCAGATCAATGTAAGATCTCTGAATCCATTTAACCTCAAGCTACTCTTTCTAGAAAGGGATTTAATTGCCCGTTTCTTGCCAACAGCAACGTGGGGAAGCGGGGAAATCGGAACCAACCTAGTTTTCAGAGCCATTGCCGAAGCCTGTTATACGAGAGAGCAATGCGACATGCACTATCAGACTCCTTTGACTCGGGAGAAAGACAAACGAGACCGGGTCGAAGAAAGAGTAATAAGAAGCACTTTCGTACTCATTCTCTTTGATAATTGTTGGCGACGGTTCATTCGTGGAATTTCTAGTTTTTATCTCACTATTTTGCCGTCTCTGTAGCACCTCTGAGAAGCACCAGCCTACGCTTGTTGAGCATATGCTCTAAGTGATGAGTATTTATCAAAGCTTTCTTCTAAGGTCATGCCTTTCATGTTCCATCCTTCTGTGTTTACTTGCAGTGACAGCAAGCAGTAAATGCGTCTCAGGGTTTTGATCCAAGATGTCACCCAGCTCCTTTTCTTGGGCTCTATCGCCTTCTACGGGAAATATGGTGTAGAGGCCAGCGCTGACACACGCCTTGGTGCTACTGTTCGTGAACGGACCCGACTCCATTCTGGCTGGAAATTTTTGCATTCACCTACCACGCCAGATGGCGTGACCTACAGCTTGCGGCCTGACAATGAAAGCGAGGACTTGGAGGAGCTGCGAGATTGGGTCCTTCCTGTTGCAAACGAGTTCATTGCTGACGCCGATCAACACTACAACAGGCCTGATTTTGAGCCCAAGGTTGACATTGAGTATGTAGCCGATGGCTTCGATGATAGGAACTGGACTTCAGTCACAGTTCCTCATGACTGGGCCATAACGGGAGACTTTGTTGGCTCTTCGGAGGTGCTTGGCGATATGGGTAGCTTGCCAGTTCGAGGCGTCGGCTGGTACCGCCAGAAGCTGTCTTTCACGAAGAACGACAAAGATAAGTCAATCTACCTTGACGTTAAAGGAGCAATGGCGTTTTCTATGGTATGGCTTAACGGCCACTTGGTCGGCGGATGGCCTAATGGGTATCTTACCTATCGTCTTGACCTCACTCCATACGTGAAATTTGGAAAAGAGAACCACCTGGCAATCCGGGCAGAGAATCCTCAGTCGAAGAAATTCTCTCGGTTATATCCAGGGGCGGGCATCTACCGTGACGTCTGGGTCATAAAGGTTTCTAAAACGCACGTCGCTCACTATGGTACTCATATTTCGACGAAGGATGTGTCAGCAAAATCCGCCACTGTTGATTTCTCCATCACGATTGATAATAAGGACACTACGCAGCATCAGCCTGTCAAGGTCATCACTAAAGTTTACAAATACAAAGATGGCAAGGTTGGGCAAAAGGTTGGCGCGTTCCCTATTGAAAACCTTCGTTTAGTCCCTGGGGAGTCCCATGCTTCCAATACTTCAATCACGATCAAGAACCCCTCGCTCTGGGGGCCTCCTCCCACCCAGGAACCGAATCTGTACATCGCCATTACTGAGTTGTATGACCTGGAAAATCGACTGCTTGATGAATACGAAACAACCTTCGGTATTCGTACTCTTAACTTTGAGGCAAACAACAGCCTATTTGTTAACGGTGAACACACCTATATACAAGGTGTTAATTAGCACCATGACCTTAGAGCTCTTAGCGCTGCCTAGAACCTCCACGTAAGCATGCGTTAGTTAGAGACGTTAAAGGAACTTAGAGTTAACGCTATCTAGATAGTATATAATCTACTAACACTAGATCTACTAAGACTTATAGATAAGCTAAGCTTTATAGTTATTAATAAGATTTTTAACTATTAGCTAGAGGGAAAGAGTATATTAGACTTTTACTTAATCTTTAAAGACTAGTAAGCCTAATGTTAGATCCTTTATATAGTAAGATTAGAACTATTCTTCTATTATTATATAGAGTATTAGGAATAAAGTATGTAAGTAAATATATAACTTACTAAGAGTAGCTAAGATCCTCTTTATACTTTATAATATAGTTTAACATATAATTTAATAGACTCTCTAAGCTTAGAATATAGATATTATAAATTAAATGATATAGAATTACTTTCTTAAATTAACTCTTATTATAACTACCTAGCTAACTTCTATTCTATAATATAAGAATATTAATACTCTATTCTAAGATGTTATATAGGCTAGTAAAATCTATAATACTATATTACTTATAAGCTTCTTAAACCCTATTAAAGAGGGAGAAGAAGAGGATATAACTACTTATAAGGATATTGTCACGGGTACGGCAGGAGGCCCGACTCGGGGGCGACGCGGGCCCGGGGACTAGGGCTAGGGGACCGGTGCCTTAGGCATCCCGTGGCAGTCGCGCCCATGCACCCACATGCCCTATGCCCTATAGCCAGTAAGAGGGTGGCACGTACCACCGACCCGCCGCCGAGTCGGCGGGGACCCGACTGCGAAGCAGTAGATAAGAGTAGCTGAGCCCCCTATAGGGAGGGCTCAGGGATTAGTCTGTTGAATACCATTTCTGTTACCGGAGCCTGCGGCCGTAGCACACTTCCACCAAACCCTTACAGATATTCTATAAGAGGTAATATAGGAGCATTTAGGCCTACTATTAGCTAAAGCTAAAGCTAAAGATAAAGAAGAGCTAGAACAGCTATTACTAACACTATAAGAAGCCTACTAAGCTCTTTAAGTTCTTATAGAATATATAGAGGGATTAAATACACTTAGGAAATCATATTCTAGGGCCTTAGAGCGCCTTACTACTAATATTAAGGCTCTAGTAATATCATTAAGGTAGTAGAGTACTCTAGATAGTTAGATTATGTAGTTATTTAATTAAATCACATGTTTTCTAGTATACTGATATTTTAATTATAACAATAAAAAAGTCTAGTTAAAATTACATCGTTATAACGGAGGTTCTACTGTATTATGCAATTAGAGTTTATGGCTAACATCCCTACAATTTGACCCATAGGATCATCCGATGATCCCACTAGACCTTCTTGCCACCCTATCCTTCGATTAGGATTAGAGAGTTAGAAAGTATCCCGAGACCTCAGCTCGGCCACTTTGACCTTCTACCCTCCCGACATCTTCATCGCAAAAACATGTTATTCGCTTCATTTTAGGATTGGATTCTCTCGAAATTCGATAAGATCAGACTGGATACTCCATCTTGGTATTTATTGACCTCAGCAGCTTTTTTTAAGTGGCCATCGATTTCATTTTTCAATTTAAAGCACGCAGTATATCCACAGCTGTTACCCAGGACTTCTTTCTCAGGAACAGCTACGAGGTTCCATATCGCTGCGGCCACTTCAAAAAACCACTGCAGTCAGTGTTAATAATGAAAGTGACATTTGGAACATCGAGCTCTCGCATGCAATGATTGATAACGTTGCCACGGCCGCGCGTTAACAGGAACGCAAGAAAAAACGTCACGGAATACCGAAATCTGGGCCGCAAAGGGGCAATATATATTCGATTGGATATTATAAGGACTTTGCAAATCTGCACAACCACCGTGATCGCTTAGAATCTCCCAGTGTACATCCAAACCGTATACTATCGGGCGATACCCGTTCTATAAATGTCTTGAAACGCGCTTTAGACAGTCTCGCGCTCGGTCTTCGTCACGCGGGCCTCGCGGCCCTTGTCGGACCATGGGAAGTGGGCGACTGGGACGACGAAGAAAGAGTTGCTGGTAATCTGAGTTAGCATTACTGCTCCAACCATCTTTGAATCGTGGCTTGACATACCTTGTGTCAGCGATACCAGCCAGAGCATTATACCATGCCAAAAACGCAGCAAACAATCCAAAGTAACCACCAGCCACGATGAGGCCAGGTTGCGGGATGTTAGCAGTGCCGGCAGCGTTAGGAACCAATCGTAGATGGCCGATCATGAGACAGAGGTAAGCAATATCCAGGGTGAAGAAGAGCATGAAAAATGCAAGCGTAGAACGAACTGTGCAGATAAGCAGGAGAGTGGTGAAGATGAACCACCCAGCCAAATAGAAGCCGATCGCATGGTTAAACTCATCCTTGTTCGTGTAGGCGCTGCCGATCGCAAAGCCACCGGGTGTCAAGATAATAGCGAACGAGATCCAGAATCCACCGTAAGACGAGAGCGCAGTAGCACCGAAGGTGTTGCCGACAGCCATCTCCCTGTGACAATCGTATTAACTGCATGGACGACGGGAGCGGGAAAGGTATAGGTTCGAAAACAAGTACATACCACATGCCGGCGCACAATTGAACGAAGCCACCATATCCGAAAGCGAGACTGACGATGATGTTGGGCGCGGCGACACCTCGGACTTTGATGTTAATCAGGGAAAGTACAAAGGTCGTCAACGCGAAAGCACAGAGGCCAAGGGGAGCAGGGTTGGCGAATTGGCGGTTGGGAGTCGGCCTGTAAAGACCTGGCTGGAATTCACCTCCAAAGGCAGGCAGACGGGCAGAGTCACCCGTGTGCGAGTGCAGGAGGGGATTGCCACCATAGTCGTATGCGTTGATCTTATCGCCAGTGGAAGAGTTGGTGCTGCTGCTGATGGCAGCAGCCTTCTCGTCGACCACTTGGTCTGTGTGTATCGACATAATGTCGCTTCGAGTCTCAAAAGGATCAGCAAAAATAAACTCGAACTGAGAAGAAGATGATATCGTCCCCTGCGAGACAGGAAAGTCACGGATGTTTGAATCAGTGGACAGCGAGTGACAGATATATGCATGTTCGAGGGTTTTCCTAGATGGATTCTTATTGGACGTGAGTCTCGGTCGGGAGGGGATTAGAGCCCGTCAGTTGCGGATGAAAGGAATAGTTACAAGGGCTCGAGTTGGAGACTAAGGGTGCTACTGGAACTCATAAGCCGCTAGTCCATATGTTGTGCATCAAACAAGCTCCTCGTCGTGATAGTTGACATGGCTGAGAAACGCCATTCTTCCCCACGCCCCGCACAGAATAGGAATAATAAGCGGTTAATGAGTAATCGTCCGTGATTACTCATTCAAAACGGCTACATCAACCGTTTAAGGGAGCCTTGGCAATTCATTTTAAGTTTATCCTAGCGTTCACCCTAACCTGTATCCTCGCTAGTTAGGCGCTGTGACTGTTTGCATGGGTGATCTGCAGTCTTTTGGATTGTGTTGTCTGGGGATGCGGTGGCCTCATGTCTGGTCCACGATTGTGGCCAAACGCCATGTGTCAAGTAGTACCAATCGCCACGTCTAGCTAAACCCAGTTCTCTCGGCCGGCCGGAGGAAGGTGGGTCGTGGGCTTGATCACATCAAAATGTAACAAAAACCTTCCTGCTCATCTGATTTCATCGATACGACGTTAGGATTCCCCATTTCCGCGGGGGCGAACGGCGAAACCGACGAAAACCATCAACATGTGGTGCAAACTCCATTATCGGCATCGGAAGTCGCGGATATGGCGGCACTGCGTTCATGTGCACGTAAGCCCTTACCAGTCGGCAGATCACCTAGCCTGAGCCTAGGCCAGCATTCATTTCTCCCCACACAATCTACAAGATATCGAAGTTCTCAATAATTCAGAGTCCCGCCCACAGGCCACCCGAAGGATGAAGTCCGCAGCCCTTCCTCGTCAGACTACCTAGCAGCCTCATCGCAATTAAAATACTGCTCTCACCGCCGAGGCATTTCGGCAGCGCCCACCGCCGCCGTCGTCTTCTCCTCGCTACAGCGCTCGCCTTCGAGCGCGATGGCGTCGAGGAGCATGGCGTGCCCGACTATGCAGCGCAGGTTGTAGTCATGTGTCGCGGTCAGACGGGCGAGCTTGCGACCCATGCGGGAAAGGGCATCGATCTGATGGAAGGAAGGTTCCTTAATGGGGGGCTCACTTCACTTCCACACTTCGGGGCACATCACTACCAACACTCCCGCACAGTACCAAACTTCGGCACTCGGAAACTATAGGATCCCCCATCTCACCGCCAAGATCTACGATAATCACCCAGATGTGAGGAATCATAGTACTAAAGATGAGAGGCGGCTTGAGCATAATACAAACAGACAAGACACTGGGAGAGCACCCAAACTACTTTGTCCACCATAGCTATCCATCTTCTCTTCCTCATGTTCCCCTCGATGGTCGGCGCTGTGGACATCTTCCGCTCGAACGACCCGTTGCCAATGCAAGCTGCGCAACTGACGTTGATATGGAAAACTCCAGGAAGGATCCTAAATCCTCTGGCTGAACCCTTGACGATGCAAGTAGGCTTGGGCTCTAGTGCTATCAATCTCAATGTGAGTGTAACTTGATAAAATCATTTCCATCATACGTTAGCTGATGTAATAGAATATTGTTATCGAAGGAAGCTTCAAACCAGTGAGCACGAACATCGCAGGAACTGTCAATCAAGGCGATATAGCTTTGGTATCATGCGACTCCAACAACTCTTCCTCCATGACTCAAGACGCCGTGGTCGGCTCAATTATCCCTAATAACCCCGCTGCCATCGTTCTATACAGCCTCGCTTCCGCTCATGGCGAAGTTAAGGACATCGGCCCATACATACAGTAATTCACTTTAAGGAACGTCTCATTAGAAACTATGAGGATGCTCGTATCTACGACATCAGCGAATGCAACGATTCGATCTTCCCCAGCTATTATTGCGCCACAGTCCACATAAAATCAAACTTCAGCCGCTGGCATGAGCGCACTGTACGTTATTATTAGCATTATCACAGTGCTCGTCCTGTTCCTCATTATCGCAGCCTAGCGAGCCCACAACAATCCAAGTCGGAATGGGCCTAGAACTGGCCATCGCGGTCGCTTAAGACAAAGCCGAGCGAAAGGGCTTGCCAAAGCAATGCTCGAAACCCTTCCGATTTTGAAGTTTTGAGACGCCCTCCCGTCAGAGGCGGAGCTTCGGGATACCGAACTCGATGACACACGTTCAGCCGAAACAGCCGAAACACCACAATCAACTGCTCATGTTACTACTGCTGATAGCAAACAAGAGGCTAGGCCACAACCGGATGTGGTCGCTGTTGAAGCTGATATTGCAACAACCCCCGAATCCGATGAACGCGGGTCAACATCATAACCAGAGCCTGAGCTATCGGACGAACACCTTGGATGTTCTATATGCACGGAGGATTTTACACAGGGTGAGAATGTCAGGGTTTTACCTTGTAACCATCAATATCATCCTGTATGTATTGACCCTTGGCTGCTAAATGTTTCCGGAACATGCCCATTGTGGTAAGTAGCCGGCCTCCACCAATTGTTTCACGTCCACTCTAGTATACCCTAGCCGCGTTGATCTTCAGCCTGTGGGCAGCAACACCGACGAGACCCCCTCTCCAACAGACGCGGAAGCGGATGAGACGTCAGCTGTACGGGGTGGTGAAAATGCCCACTACTCCCGCGTACAGCGGATCCTAGCTACGCGCCACGCGCCTATCCACGAACGCAAGGCGATTCTGAGGCAGCTAGCCAGCGAATTTGACCAACAGCGACAGACAGAGCCTAGCTCCACTACAGCAGCCGACGAGGGACCAAGAAATCAGCATAGTTTGGCGACAAGGATCTTCTCTAGTCGCACAAGGCGCAGCAGAAACGCGCCGGAGGTATCATCGGCAGTAGCCCCGGCCACTACGACTCCAACCGCCGGCAAGGCCTCGACGAGCCCTACAGCACCAGCTACCAATACGGCAACCGAAGAGGCTTCGCCAAGACCGTGAGCCCTGTGCAGAGCCCTTGGAATTAAACATTCCTATTTCAGATACGGTTGCATTAGGACTGGGTCGTTTTGGAGACGGCATACCACGTTTGCGATAGCAACCACCAGAAGCCAGCCCATGGCTTCTCAGACTGCAACGGTGGACTAGCAAACCCCTATCAAAATCAGTTCCTGTTCGTTCCCGATTGTCCACTGGTAGAAGCGGTGAGAGTGGCACTCGCGGTTACTTTGGCTGAAGCACATGTCGCTACCGTCGTCGAGGAAATGATGCGTGACTGCAGGTCTCCAACGTTGCTTGTCGATGGGTCTGGCGTTACCAGGCAACCACAAAAGTCAAAGATTCAAATATCGTGTTAACTTAAACCTTGCTACGTAAAAGAAGATGGAAAAACAGTCACAAACTACCCCCCACACCTAGAGCATAATGGGCCTAGTTCTCATCGAAGGCGAAAGCCAGATCGCCGACATATTACTTTAAACAGCTAATATCATAAATGGGCCTCTTTTTAATTCGAAAATCATAAATAGGCCTCTTTTTATATATAATATCATAAGTAGGCCTCTTTTTAATACAATATCAGGAATGGGCCTCTTTTTTTCTTATCGCGCACGTGCCTAATTATTCTGCTAGTTATATGACTAAGCATTAGCTGACTTTGATTTCCTGCTCTAATTGAAGTTACAAATTTAATTTACATAGCAGACGACTAAGGGTATTATGATGTCCTAGCTATTCCTATGCTCCTAGACTCTCAGACTCCTAATCCTCTATAAGTTCATCATTTCAATCTTCCTAGATATTCATATCTAGTTATATGCAGGCGTATGCGATGGACAAGCTACATGTCCTTTGCTTAGATGGTGACACGCTTAGCGTAAATAGCGGCTAGGTTAGTCACTAGATTGATTACTATAATGTTTACTATACCTTAAATTCATAGTGTAGTATATCTTCCTCCCCTTCTTCTTAGTCTTTAACAGTCTTGCATTTCAAGACAAATCTCATTGGCTTTAAGGTCTTAGTCTAGTACGATTGCCCGTTGTCTTTAAAAGCAGCTGTAATAGATAGCTTAGTGTAAGGCGGTCCTTACGTGATAGCACGTAAGGTGCTACGCTAAAGGTAGCCCTACAGTAGAGCTGTCATTTAGGTATAGCCCGGTTATTAGGGTTCACGGTATAGGAAGATATATTAGGGGCTAGAGCCTTAGGGGAGGACTCTAGTCAATAGTCGCTATATCTACGTAGACCTATTGTGCTTACTAAATACGATACCCATCCTGCCTCCTAACCTGGTTCCCTAGACTCCTGTGAGACCCTAGGCTTACGCTTTACACTTAGCTTCTTTCATTAAAGGGAAAACATCGCCTATTACTAGAGTAGACATTATACGAGTAAGGATATAGTAATATACGGCTAGGAATACTAAAATATAAAATGTAAATAGAGGCAGTTAGAGTTTTCACTCGCGTAATATGTTATAGGCGGTGAGCGATAAGAAAAAAAGAGGCCCATTCCTGATATTATATTAAAAAGAGGCCTACTTATGATATTATATATAAAAAGAGGCCTATTTATGATTTTCGAATTAAAAAGAGGCCCATTTATGATATTAGCTGTACTTTAAAAGCAGTTAGGTTCTATTTATTATATAAGAGCTACTTATAATTATAGTAAGTTATACTACTTATATAGGCTTTAAAGGCACTATGTACATTATTTAGAAATAGATTAATTAAAGTAATAGTAGCTATTTATATAGGTGTAGGTGTATAATATAAAGCTTTAATATTCTACTCTACTATTCTATCTTCCCTACTCCTTAGTAGGTTAGTAGTTTAGCTAGGTAGTTAGCTAACTAGAATAGTTAGTAGTTAGGCTAGAATATATTTAAGGTGTTAATTAACATTATGATCTTAGAGCTCTAGGTACTACCTAGAATCTCTATATAAGTATATATTAGTTAGAGACGTTAAAGGAACTTAGAGTTAATGCTATCTAGATAGTATATAATCTACTAATACTAGACCTACTAAGACTAATAGATAAGCTAGGCTTCATAGTTATTAATAATATTTTTAACTACTAACTAGAAGGGAAGAGTACATTAGACTTTTACTTAATATTTAAAGTCTAGCATAAGCCTAATGGCACATCCCCAACCACCTCCCTGATTTTCCATTGGCTGGGGGGCCCGAGCTGGCGAAGCTGGCGTTCCGAATGATATACCAGCGGGATGTACGGCCTGATATTGCTGGTGACATGGTGGTGCGGGATGAATACAAAGGCTGGTTTATAGAAGCTCGACCGATATCGTGAGTGATTTTCTTACGCACTTTCTTTGTCGGAAACATACGCTGACACCCCCTTGTACTGTAGTATGATTGATTACTACGGGGTTACATTCGACCATCTTGTTCAAGCCGATGACACAGATTTAGAAGTACTCCAAATCAATATCGTTGAGATTGAAGATGATGGCGGCGCTTATGCAAACAAGTATAACCCGTTTGATATAGATCCTGTCGAGTATATTGAGCAAAAAGTGCTTACTGTGCCCAGGTGCTGCCAGAAACGGAATGGGACCACGGATCAGAGGAGGGTTAATGATGGGGTAAATATCCGGGATGGGAGGGTTGTTCATATGGTTTATAAGTGAGATACTGCACGTTCATATGGTTTATAAGTGAAATACTGCACTATTCCATATTTTGTAAAGCCAGCAAAAAGCAGATATGTCTGTCTGTAGGATAATATAGCAGATCTGTGGAATTCAAAGGCGTGGTTCATGATCTGCAGTCTTGAGAAGTAACTCCGCTATATTCCAGTACTTTTTCTCGATGGCGATAGTGAGCGGAGACTGATTAGTACAATTTCGTGCGCCAATGTCAATGTCGGCCTTGCTAGTTTCAAGCAGTACTCTTACCACCTGCTCATTTCCCCATTTTGCAGCAATGAAGAACGCTGTATTAGCCATGACATCCATTGCGTTAGCTTTGATCTTACTATGCTGAAGTAGCATCGCCGCTGGCCCATGCTGAGATTTTGCCGCATATGAGAGCGCCGTTCTATTGAACGTGTCTTTTGCGTTAACTTCAATCTTACTATGCTTAAGGAGTAGTGCCACTGCTCCCTCACGTCCAAGCCTTGCAGCACACATGAGCGCTGTTAGGCCCCAATTTTTTTCTGTGTCGCCTTCAGCCTTTCTCGGTTTTGCTTTGATTTTGGCGTTGACGTTAACCTTGCTATGCTGGATCTGGATCTGAGAGGGAATTGGAGCATCTCCAATTCCCTCTCAGATCTAAGTTCTACAGCATATATAAGCGTAGGAAATCCGATGGCGTCTCTCCTGTTGACTTGAATATCACTGCGTCGAAGTGACAGCTCCACTACAGCCTCGTGTTGCCCTCCGATGGCTAACATAAGCAGCGTCCAATCGTCAAAATCTTGCATATTAACGTCAATTTCGTTCGAAGTTCTCTGGAACAGGTTTTTAATTGTTCTGTCTGCGGTAGACTGTCTCTCGTTGCTATTAGGATCATTTTGGGGCTTTAGAATCAACTGGACAAGCTTAAGAAGTCCGTTCTGTGATGCTATGTGCAAGAGAGTCATGTGTGTCTCTCTATATTGAACCTCCTTGAAGGAAGTGTTTAGGAGCTGCCCGTAGAGTTGTAGTAGCTCTCCTTGATTGGGATTTATATTTTCTACTATTTTTGCATGGTATGTCCAGTGAAAAGTTGCGTAGCAAAAGAAGGGATGGTCATCATCAAAGGCAATGGTGTTTGAAACCGGTCTATGGTTTGTCGTAGTGTCTTGTAGTGCCCGTACAGTATAGTATCTTGCAAGTATTTCCTTTGAAAACAAATAATGTATGCAAGACTTTAGTAGCTGTAGATGTACACGGCCAACGAAATCAAGGGCTGAAGGCCCAGAAGTTGGAGCGCCGTCGTCGAGGTACCGCAGCCCCCTTGAGACTAGGTAGTCGTACACTGATTGGTGTCTTAGATGCACAGTGTGTTCTTCGTCGTGCTTGTTGATTACTACCAAGTTGCACGAAAGCCTTTTTATCATATTTACCATTTTGTGATGATTTCTTCTGCACTCCACTGACTTCTGCCATACTAGACCAGATGGGTCAAATGCCATTGCATCGTATAGCTCGTTCACATGTAGAGGTCGCCGGGAAAAACAAATCCAGCGTAGAAGTCGCAGCGATTGTGATCGATAGATTATATCCATTATCTGAAAACTCTTATCATAAAGGTCGTCGAGTCCTTCAGGGAGATCTCCCAGAAATTCAAGAATGTGTTTTAATGGTGCAAAGCCTTTGATTAAATCTTTAGCCTTCTTAACGACAATAACAGCCCATTGAAAAATGCCAGAGGCCATTTCCACAGTCCACTTTATAAGTTCTCGAGCCTCATAGTGCTTTCCATTGATTCTAGCGATTTTGTTCTGCACATAAGTCCATATGTCTTGTCGATTTTTGTTCCCAATCGATATTTTGAGACCACCGTTCGCTAAGAAAGGGTAATCTCGGCGGGAGATACAGACATTCAAGCTAATTCCAAATCTGTCTTGTGATGTCAAGCTTTCGAAGTACTCTGCTAACTCCATAGGTACCTCACCGCCGTTAGGTACGTTGCCGCCGAACTCATCAAGTGCATCTATGTAAACACGAAGTATGTATTCCTCTGGATATCTCTTTGCGATGTGTAACATAAAATCCTCTAGCATTTCTTTCAGGTCACGTTCATGCCACTCCCATTTTATTCCAGGTTCGCCTTGTAACTCGCATCTTTTGTCGAACTCCGAAGTTAAATCAGACGGCCATGTTGGAATCTGTCGTAGGATCTGGTGCAGCAGAGAGCGAAACAACCCAATGCGGGTTTTCTGAAGAGGGGCACCAGCACTGTAGCAGAAGAAAGAAACCAGAATGATCTTTTTCTGGGCTCGCTGGGGTGGTCCTTGCTTGTCGACCTTAGTTTCTGTCTGCAAAGTGTCTTGCTCGTATATGTATTTCATAAGCGTCGATTTTCCTGACCCAGGGATCCCAATAATCCATAGCAGACTTTGGCTTTGCGCAAGCCAGGATTTGTAGTCAGGTTCGTCACATAGCCACTCGCATGTGTCTTCCACAGCTTCTGATATGTCCTTTTTGTGGTGCTCCATCTCGGGAAAATACAAGGATTGTAGAAGAGCTATAGAGTAAAATCAATATTGAACTGGATATAAAATGCGATTGATTAAGACAAGACATACTAATAGAGTTCTGAAAACCGGAAAAGTCTATATAGCATACATTTGTTAAACCAAAACATCGTTCTCATTAAGGTGCGTCCTTACTATGATAATTGAATGCCCCTGCCCCATTATTATTTAGCTGCGGGCCCTTTCCTGTATTACTGTTCGTGTAAGTGCCTTCTCCAATATTATTATTCGTGACCCTCCTCGCTATGTTATTTCCACTTCCCGAGCTGTGCTGAATGATAGATCCACTATCTTCAGGGATCGAAGGAGGCATGTCGAGCATTTCTTGAATCGCCTCTTCAAGTTTCTTAATTTCATCCCCAGTCGCCGTTCCCATTAATTTGTCGCACGTCACCAGCTTAATGTGCTCCATAATCTCTCCCATTAATTCCTCTACTCGCTTCCCCTTGCCTACTGCAGCGACGGCCTTTTTATACCGTTCCAACCGGTTGGCATCTGCATCGGGTAGAACCGCTTTGAATATTTTGTTTAGCGCTTCGACCTTCTCGTGGCAGGCCCTGATATTGTTCTCGGCTTCATTCGTTTGCTCGTCATCGAGCTTCGTTGCCTGTCCTTTCTTCTCTGCATTTCGAAGGATCGTAAGCACCAGTGGAAATTTCGCAGCAATGCTACGAAACTCTTTGGGTAGGCCTTTGGCGTCTTTGTAGGCTGAGTGGAGAGATTTCGTGGATTTGACGATTTCGATTGTTCCTGTGATGAGGCTAATGATGACCCCAACCTCACCAACGATAGACATGACGAGAACAGCTGAAATACAACTGTCAGTACTTTTAACAACTGTGACAACAACGGATTTTCCCACCTAGCGTTTTTCGACACTATTTCTCTAAGCAGTTGATATCTAACCTCAACTTACAGAAGGGTCGAAGTCGTTATTGTATGTGGATTCTCTTCTCCTCACGGCACGCCCGCCTAGCCTCGTTTGTGACGACCACCATGTCGGCTTGCATCTTCACCGACTGGACGTCTATAAGTGGCGCAACTGAGCAGGACTTGACTGGCTAGCCTTGTTAACGTAAACATACATTGTACTAAACTCCGCGGAAGTGTTCAACATGCCAATCGGGTGTTCAGTATCTGAAGGGGGGCGCTGGTTGTTCCATCCACCAAACCTAATGATGTTTCCATATAAGTAACCGGATCTCATCTTCGCCAATTAGGAGAGGTCGATAGCGAGACTCCTAGGAATGAGCCGTCGCAAAATTGGACAGCACTCCTGCCACGAAACTATGAGTACCTGCTCAAGACGAGTGTACGAAGTCACCATCCAGGCTGTTGTTGAGCTGTAACTGCGGACACCTTGCCAAGGGCAACCCAACTATTTCGGCTTTCTTTGACTGTGGCCGTATATGATAATTGCTCCCATATGTAGTCTAAGTAAACCAGTATTAGTGGGAGGCTCGGCAGTCGAGATGAGTTGCAGTAGTCAGGGCATATAATAGATGAGGCAGTAGGATGCGAGTGATGGAAACGAAGATCCAAGAGGCGAGAGCGGGCGCCAACTGACCGTCGTCCTCGAATGGCAGTTTGCGCAATAGCCTCAATCACGTTTGTATCAGAGCCAACGACAGGACAAATATCTTCTCTTATTACAGATAAACAGCACACTTGACTTATCTCTTCACTGGCAGTTGTATATTCTTGTATGCATTGATTAACAGCCATGATATCGTGCCCTAGTATACACCCCAGCCTAAGAACTACAGCTACACTGCATCCCCCTCCCCTCCCTTGGCACATCTCCCACCCACCTCTCCTCCTCCTCCCGGTCTCCACCCCACGTCTCCTCAAAGGGGTTCAGCGCCATCTTCATCACGCGCCCCAGTACCTCCCTCTCCCCTTCCTTCTCCACGCGCCGAATAACCTCGTCCAGGATCCACGATCGCGGGATGAAATTCGGGTTCACAGCCCTCATAGCCGCTTGCCTCTCCTCCTCCGCCTCCGCTGTAACTTCCTGTGCGGCCCAGTCCTCTACAACTCTCGCACGCCACTTATCCAACCACACGCCAACACGCTCCCTCGCCACAGCCTCATCCCCAACCACCCCCTCCTTATGGAAGAACAACCCCGCCTTCTCCTTCCTACCCTCCTCGGTCTCAATCTCTTTAATGTACACCCCACTCAGCCGGCGGAAGAACTGGTTAAAATCCAGCTTCAGCGCCTCCATCGTATCTAGTAGCTCGCTAAACAGGGTTTCGAAGTCATCTGGCTTGTGAACCTTGAGTCCCAGGCGCGCAGTCATGAGGCGCTTGTACTCTTCCAGGAATACCGCCTTGTACTCCTCACCCGTACGTGTGATGAGCCCCTCGGCGCGCGAGACGAGCTCGTCGGCGTCTTCCTGCCTGACACCTTTTTCGACGAATTCAGCAGCGTCGACGCCAGCGCCAGCGCCGATTAGCTCGCCGAGGGTTTCGCCCAGGCGCACGAGGTTCCACCAGATGATAGTGGGCTGGTTGCGGTAGGAGTAGCGTAGCATGCCGTCGTCGTGGTTTGGGGTGTAGTTAGGGTCGAAGGTGTCGAGGAAGGCAAAGGGCCCAAAGTCGAGGGAGAGGCCCATGAGGGATGTGTTGTCAGTGTTGAGGACGCCGTTGGTGAAGGCGTAAGCTTGCCACGCTGCAACGGTCTTGGCGTTGCGGCGGGTTATTTCGCGGTAGAGTCTGGCGTATCGGTTTTCCTCCAACCCAGACGGACCGTCGATTGTGTCTTTTTCAATGGGGGTAGATGGGGGCTCAGCAGTATCTTGCTGGTCGTCTGGGAGGCGAGCGGGAAGGGAGCTCCACCCGCTGAAGACATGCTCGGCGGTGTAGTCGGCGAGCTTGCGGATGAGGTCCCTGTCACCACGGGCGCGGAGGAGATCAAATGTACCGATGCGTAGCCACGATTGTGCAAACCGTGTTACGATTGCTCCCGGTTCCGTCCTTTCGCGGCGGACCTTCGAGTGTGGGAGGAGAGTGAGGGACAGGGCACGGGTGGTTGGAATGCGAAGGGCATTGAGTGCTTCGGAGACGACGAATTCGCGGATCGATGAGCGCAGGACTGCCTTGCCATCTGCGAAGCGCGAGTATGGCGTCATCCCAGCTCCCTTCAGTTGTAACTCGTATCTAGTCTTCGTATCAGGGTTTGTCGTCTCGAATAGGGAGATGGCGCGGCCGTCGCCGAGTTGACCGGCCCAGGACCCGAATTGCCAACCTCCGTAGCATTGTGCCCAGGGGTATCCCCCTTCTTGCTTGTCTTCGTTCCACCCAAGTAGCCTATTACCAGCAACGAGCTGGCGGAACTCTTCTGTCTCTGCTTCCTCTGGCTTTATCCCCAGGTCTCTTAGTGCCGCGGTGCTAACTCCGAGTAGTTCAGGGTCCACCGCCTCCTCAGGGCGCACCCAAGTAAACAGGGCACCTTTGACCATCCGAGGGCCTAGATCATCTCTCGGTGTCTTATGTGATATCGCTGGGCTTGGAAACGCAGAGTCGGCAGGCAGATTGGCCGTAAAGTTCCATGACTTCCGGAGATCCTTCAGGGCTACGCCTCGGGAGGGGCCACGGGAGGAGGCGCTGCTGGTGATATGGGACGACATCTGCGCGAAACGTGCGCAGGTGTTCACAGGTCGTATCAATTGTCGGAATAGCATGCCATATATACCAGTAATATATATGTAAGAAAGCGCTGAATAATGTATGGAGATGAAATAAAGTGCTGAGGGCGGCGGGAGTGACGTTATGCCGTAGCCGGATAACAAGCCTCAAACGTGGGATTTGTGGCGATAACCGATAAGGAAACAGCTCAAATATAGATCTCGATTTCTTCAAGTATAATTTTACACAATGCTGGATTCCAGGCTCATTCTAGAGGGGCAAAGTAAATTTCTTCATAGTTCATTCATATCTACCGCTAATTAATGTAAATTGGACCCTGAAGTCTACGGCAAACCAGTTCCGGTAGGCTCCACCTGTCTACCGACAGTAGTGCAACAGAGCTCGTCATACCCCGCCATTGCCCCTCAAATATATGTCTACACTTCCCATTTTTAACGCATTCTGTGTGCAATTCCTCGGTATTAAAGCCGAAGCTGCGATAAAGCTACAACAATAATTCTATCTTAACAATTTGTCAACATGAATTCCACTACAGCTTCCTACAACCCCTCTCATGAAGGGAACACTAGTGCCGATTCCCCAAAAGAGGTCCAAGGAGTCCCAATCCTCGCACTCAACGATGGCCACAAGATCCCCATGGTTTGTTTTCACTTCTGATTCCCATTCTCGCAAACTTCAAGCTAACCGTATCCCAGCTTGGCTATGGTACCGGCACCGCCCAGGCCCGTGTAGGGAACACCGGCAACGACATAGACGAATCTCTTGTAGCTACGATCCTCATGGCCATCCACGCCGGCTACCACCACCTCGATGGCGCCGAATATTACGGTAACGAGCGCGAGCTCGGTGAAGCAATCAAGCAATCCGGCCTCCCCCGCTCAACCTTCTTCGTCACCACCAAAATACCCGGCACCGAACCCACAGACACTGAGGCTAGCATCACCGCCTCCCTCGAGAAACTCGGCCTCGACTACGTGGACCTTTACCTCATTCACGCTCCCTTCTTTGCCTCCACGGACGCTGAACTGCAGGCCAAGTGGGCCGAGTTTGAAGCCGTCAAGGCCAGCGGCCGCGCACGTAGCATTGGCGTTAGCAACTTCTTGCAGTCGCACCTCGAGACGATCCTCAAGACCGCCAAGGTCGTGCCAGCCGTCAACCAGATTGAGTACCACCCATACCTACAGCACAAGGGCCTGGTAGAGTTTAACCAGGAGCACGGAATCGCGACAGTTGCGTATTCGCCGCTGGCGACGCTGCTACACGCGCGACCAGGGCCAATGGACCGCTATTATTCGAACTTGGCAGCGAAATATGGGGTTACTGAGGCGGAGGTAGCGTTGAGGTGGGTAGTGGACCAGGGGATGGTGGTGCTGACGACTAGTTCGAAAGAGGATCGGTTGAAGGGATACTTGGCGAACATTGGGAGGTGGAAGCTGACGCCGAGAGAAGTGGACAATATTAAGGAGATTGGAAAGGAGAAGCATTATAGAGGGTATTGGAAGAACAAATTTGCGGCTGACGATAGGTCGTAGAGTTGCAAAGATAGTTCTCAGGTTACTCGCGCGCCAAAGCGCCAACTATTTAATTCTTCTAATGTCTTGTCTTGAAATTTGCATTGTGTTTAGAATTATCATTGTGGAGGCTGTATATAGCCACTTTCCTGAAGGCAGAATGAAGGCTAGTTTCCATGGGTATTCCGATTCCTATAGTAAACTCCGTGTGCCACAGCTCATGACGTGCAAGAACTCCTAGTAAACTCCAAACGCCAGCTCATGCACCAAGAACCCATTTCTTTCACCTCAATCTCAATCTCACCTCGTCGCGCCGCTTCCCTCCACTCTTGTCCCCACCAACGCCCCCATCCTCTTCCTCTCATTCTCCAGCGCCCTCTTCTTCCCCTCCACCACCAAATTACTCTGCAGCTCATACGCCTTCATTTTCGCTGCTGCCTCAGCCGTCAACGCCAACACCTTCTCCGCCGCTCCACGCCCCAACTCCTCTCCCTTCGGCCGCTTCCACTTCTCCCTCTCCGCGGGGTCGCGGATCCAGTCTCCACCTCTGAACTCGAACTCCCTACTCGTTTTCTTTGGGTCTGGCCTTGCCGCCAGGCGCGAGATAATTGCATCCATCTCCTCTGCCGTAACATCCTGCGACGCTTCGCTCACTCCCCCTTCCGCGGCAGCGCGCACCTTACCACGCTCAGCGGCAATGATGCGATCACGTTCCTGGAGAGCAAGGTGAATCTGTACCCGCTTTGCAGCTTTCTTCTGTGCGGTGAGGTTCTCAATCGTCTGAACGAGGGTAGCTTCGCGGGTTAGGGGCGCAGAGGAGGGGATTGTGGGAACTCCGTGGAAAGGGAGGAAGATGGAGGGGAGGAGGCTGATGGTCGGGGGAGTAGGTGTGGCTGGTGTGGCAGGCTGTAGGTTGTTAGTCAGGCATTTGAGGAGTGAGCGTTAGGAGTCCATACCGACGTGGTTGTGTCTGTTAGCTGTACCGGTGGCGGAGGTGAGATACGGTGTCGCTTTGGCTCGTCGAATCGCTGAGGCACATCAAACGAGACGCGTTTGGCAAGAGGTGGCCTGTTTGAAGGTGGAGGTGGTCTAGCTGGGAATGTATGGCTTCTTTCCAGGGCAGGAGACGCTGGGGCTGCGGGCGCCGTCGTGTCGATCTCCATCGGGTCCATTATTGCCCTAGTGGTGATGTTGGCGTGGAGGTGAACTCGAATTTTGATTACTGATCAGGTTGAGGTTGAGGTGTAGGTCTAGACTAAAAGCTTTGTTGAGTGTTCTGGCGGCTAGAAGGCGCGCCTTCCTAATTGATCCTTGTAGGTGCGGCTTAATAGGTCTAGATATAGAGGTGAGAGTCTGCCATAATGCTGGATTTATAATCCGAGAGGAAAACGCTTATGAGGGTGTTACGTTACACGCTCTTGATGCAAGCCTTTCCTTTGTGTAGGTGAATTCTAGGCTCACCTTTACTCAACACTAATACCAATGAACAGGTTGCCTGTGTAGTTAAAACTACTTGGAATGAATTTAGACATGTAGTTTTGTGGCCATCTGCTCACTTACTACCTATCACATCAAACAAAATCCAAGCCCTTATTAATGAATAATTTGTTCCTGTTCATCCAAGGAGGTTGTTCCAACAGATTAGGCTGAGAGAAAGGGGAACCACGTGCATTCATGGGTTGGTGTTTGTAGTCACGTGGAATCTAGTATCTGGTAGGTAGGGAGGGAACTGCCGACTTAGCCCTTAGTATTAGATCAGCAAATCCCGTAGAAGAGAAATCGTGATATCATGCATCTAGATCGCCGAGGTTCGTATAGAGCCTCACGCTACTGGCAGCAAGACCTGCGCTTTGTCAGAAATGACGTGAAGCGCGAAGCAATATATGCAGAAAGCTTCGGCTTGCTTTCCCCGCGTTTGTTGGGTAAAAGAGGGGTCCGAGAGCTTCATATTAATACTCATGTAATTTATTTTTCTATTGCTATATATACGAGCAGAAAACCCCATCGTCTATATAAGCTTTCTCTATAGGATCTACCCTTATAATACAGCATACATACACTCTACTAAACGAACCATCTACCATGTCTACTCAAACAGGAAGCTGCTGTTGCGGCAACATCAAGGTCACCGTCACCGGCGAGCCTGTGAAGAACGCATGTCCTACAAATCGCCGTGAACATGAACGTAGTATCTAACAGCATACTAGGTCCTCTGCCACTGCCTCGATTGCCACAAGACCTCGGGTTCGGTGTTTAGCCACAACGCATTAGTACTTGACAAGGACTTCACTCTCGTCTCCGGTACCTAGCCTCGCCCCCTTCCCTGCTCCTCTCTTTTCCCACACTGACGTCTCTAGGTACTCCTAAGGAGTTCACTAAGAAAGGCGACTCTGGGGGCGTCATCACGTCGCACTTCTGCGGCGATTGCGGCACGACGCTGTGGCGTAGCGGTGACTTCTTTCCGGGAGGGAAGATCGTGAAGACGGGCATCATAGATGATCTGACTTGGGTGGGGGAAAGGCAGGCGACGGGTGAGCTGTTCCCCGAGCGCAAGACCGCGTGGATTCCCAATCTCGTGAAGTCATAAGCTTGAAAATGTGGTTGAGAGTGCGACGTGTTTAAATTTCTTGGTGTTGGATTTGGTATATAGTGATATACAATGGAGAGTTTGTGGCGATTCGGGGGTTAGAACTGCCGTGACAACTGTGATGACAACTGCCGTAGCCGTGAATGTTATTATCAGCAGCTGATGTAATCGGACTGGGTTCAGCGAGGCGGTAAGAATTGCCGTATGTAAGCTCTCCCCTGTCTGAGAAACTCCCGCACCAGATCCTCGAGTCGGCGATCCTTCTTCTTCCGCATCCAAATGAGTACCAGCATCAGGAAGAACGCATCGAAGGCCACCTGCTTTAATGCAGCAAATAGCAGCCAGCCCAGCCAGGCGCCAATCGTGCGTCGCCTCTTGTCCCTCCACTCCCTCCCCGAAGCAATCTGCTCCCGCAGCGCTGCTACCTCGGCAGTCATCTTCACTAACGTCGACTCAACCTTCGTCCTCCAGGGCGTCCCCTTCGCCTTGTCTGCATCCTGGATGTCCTCGTCCGACCCATCCTCCCCCTCAACAAGTCGCCGTACGTGTTCCCTGTCCGCCTCATCGTCCTGGGACATAGGGCTTAGCACTTTCATCGGGCCCTCGCTGCCTGACATGGGCGCCGTAAATCTACGTCCCGACCCTCCGCGGGGTGGTGACGAATTTGACGAGCTCGCGCTGTTATGTTTAATTTGGTCCCAGACGAACTCTAGTTCGGCAACTAGCTCCCTCGAGTCCCTGTACATACTTGCGTTAGTAACCAGTATCGAGAGGTGCAGTATGGGAAACTCACGAAGTCGTACTCGCATAACGGTGCATAGTCTCGATCAATGCTTCGATATACCTTCTCTTAGCCTCCGTCCGGCTAACACCCTTTTGTGCATCCCAAGCATCCCACTTCTCCTGCTCCCTTATTGTGTCCTCATCTTTCGTATATCCCCCACCACCCGGCCTATCCATCACGCCATCCACATCCCCCTCCATAGCTTGTTTGTATAATCCATAGAGGCGTAGGCGGTCGGCCGGTGGCGGCCGAGCAGAACCGGTACGTGGGATTTTCTTGACGGTGTTGAGGGCGTGCACAAACACACGATCTAAAGTAGGGAACATTGTCAGTCTACGTTCTTCGAATTGAGGTCCGGAGGTCAAGTGGTAGGCATAAGACAGAGTACACGCGACATCCGGAGGTCCGTATGAGGTGCTCTGAGGCAAGGTATCAAGGGGTTGCAAACTCACCAACTGAGTCAGCCATCCTGTCAGCGTTATGTCATTGAAGCCAATGTCGCCCTGATAGCAAGTGTAGAAAGCGCGTCTGAGATATAAATCCAGAGCAGAGCGCTAGTTATATCGTTGCCAGAAAGGACAAGCCGCTATTATAGTGATGTTTGGAGATTAAAGGTCATGCATTGGGTCCAGCCGGACGGCTCCACGAGAAAGTATGGGGGGGAGCCGAGGCACGGCGGTACCATTTGGCAGGCACAGAAGTGACAGCCAACGCGTTCGCCCGTGACAGCCGATAAGAAGGTGCGATAAGCGTGAGTATGGCTGGAGAGCCAAACCCCAAGGTGGCGTACTACTATTCAGAAAATGCTTATGAATCCATATGGCAGCCTCGCATCTTCCACCACTATCTATGTGCTGTAATATATTTCCTACAACAACAACCCCTTCTATACAATGATACAATAACATCGATCTCTAGAGATTCGTTCTCTCATTATTTGATATACACACACCACATACCGATATACAGCACAATGGCAGCTGCAGAAGTCGCCCCGCTCTCTCCGGATGCAGATGAAGAGACTCAAACTATCACCCTCTCCCACCACAACACTCCCCAGACTCTCACGCTCCCCCTCTCTGCAACAATCGCCGACCTCTCCGCCGCCGTCACCTCGACCCTCTCCGTCCCCGCCACAAACCAAAAATTCATGATCCCAAAGCTCGGCCTCCTCAAACCGCCCTTCAAAGACCCCGCCCTCCCAGTATCCTCCTTCGCTGCCGCAAAGATAACACTCATGGGCGCCACCACCACCGAGCTACAATCCCTCAACGAAGCTCGCGCTGTGGCTGAACGAACCTTCACACGCCCGAAGCCGCGGCAGACGGTACAGGCCTATAAAACACACGACTGGAAGCGCGAACAGGAGGAGAACCAGTACACCTTCGCCACCCTCCGCCCCCTACCGTATCTCCCCAACCCCTCACGCTCGCTCGCGTTTCTACAACGTCTTAAGGATGATGCGGGCATCAAGGCCTCGATGCGGAAGCATAAATTTTCGGTGCCGCTGCTGACGGAAATGAATCCCGTGGAGCATACAACGGCATCAATGGACGGGGTGTCGCGCACGCTGGGGCTAAACCGCAATCGCGGGGAAGTGATCGAGCTGCGTCTGCGCACGGATGCGTACGACGGATACAGGGACTACAAGACGATTCGACGGACACTGTGCCATGAGCTGGCTCATAATGTGTGGGGTGATCACGACCGCAATTTCTGGAACCTATGTCATGAGATTGAGAAGGAGGTTGAGAAGGCGGATTGGAAGACAGGCGGGAATGTAGTAGGAAACGAGGAATATTACGAGGGTGGCGGGGGAGGGTTTGGTGAGGAGGAAGCGGAGGATGAAGGGGGGTGGACTGGTGGGGAGTTTGTGCTTGGTGCTGCCACGGGGACCGAGGGTGTCGGCGGGCCGGCAAGGGGGGAGGCGGGGTTGAGTCGAAGAGAGGTTCTTGCTAGAGCTGCGGAGGAGAGGATCAAGCGGCAGAGAGAGCAGGAGAATGGAGGGGAGGACCTCAGTAGGCCGTGAAGAAGACTTATGATATGGTCATTACCCTTTCCATGGCAACTGGAGCTTACAAAGCTAACTGGATGCCTTCTTCTACGACGACTAAAGTGTACTATTAAGCTCTAATATCCTATGTAATTAACAACTTCAAATGAGAGTTTTGCATAAGAATAGCTTGAACCCCCAATCGCCGCTCGAAATGTTTTACAGTAACTATATGAATCTTTCTACGAGTTAGTTACTTAAAAATGAGAAAATTTTCTATTAGCTACAGCTACAGCTATCAGTTGTCAGCAAGCACATCCTAAGACTTTTTGGCAGCACGAGTATGAAAGAGGCACTGAGAATTCCTGTGTTCAAACCAAAACCTTTAGAATTATAAGCTACGGAACGAGCTCTATCAAAACAACGCACGTCTCTAGAATTATAATCTACCAAAACATCATCTATCAAAACAACGCAGACTTCTAGAATATAACAACTTCCCCCTCATTCTAAAACCGACCCCTACAGAACTAAAAATTTCCTATCTTCATCTACCCCCTCATCCTCCGTGATCCACTCTTGCTCAATTCCCGACAGAGGCTCTTCACCCCGCTCCTCTTCCACAACCTGGCACGAATCACTCGGATACGAATCCGCATAAAGGCCTGCGTACCAGCCATAACTAATATCGTAACCAATCTTCTCCAGAAACTCCTCTCGCTCAGTCTTGCACGTGCACCCGTCATGGAAGTCCAGCAGTGCGTCCGGCGTCATGTAGAGTAGTCGCATGATCTTGCGGCCCACGGACATGTCGTCTCCCCAGGACTCAGCGGCCATGGCATCCCTCACCGACTTGCCTTTCAGCTTGTCGGGGGCGAGCATAGCGTCATTTCCGTATGAGCTGTAGGTACCGAAGTAGAGCAGGTCACGCGTCGGATGTCCTTGGTTGTAATGCAGCTGCACCGCGGAGTTGGAGAGGCAACAGTCATGGGTGAGAGTGTCACGGAAAACTGCGCGGAGTTCGTCGATCTCACGCAGCTCACGCGTCCGGTATTGTCTCAAGATGCTAGGGCCCACGGAGGCCTCGAAATCCATGGTGTAAGCCGAATTGTACGTCCAAAGTCGGTAAATGGCCCGACGAAGTCGATGCCTTTCCTCCTGGAGGAGAAAGCGCCGGTTTTCAGGCTTGACGCGCCATCGAAGCATGGGGTAGAGCGCAACCCATCTATTGGCAGTTCGCCCGCATTTGGCAATCTGCTTGGCCAATGCAAGAGAGAAGCATGGGTCACGGGTCTGGTGAGGGAGTTCGCTGGAGTTGAGCGTCACAAGCTGTGTAACGTCGTGCAGAGGGCCGAATTGAGTTTCGAGAACGTTCTGGACGATTATAAGCTTCCGCGAACTGGCGTAGGCTCGGTGAAAGAGGTGGCAGGTCGCAGACAAGGCACAGATGGACTCTATGTCTGGTAAGAACCCGAAAATAAGTTGCACAATCTCTAATGGCAGGTACTGCATGTCTGATTCTTGATTTGCTTGAAAGCGGGCTTCATGCGAGCGCTTTCCGCCTCCCAAGAAGCTTGAACGGTCTCCGTGTAGCAGGCTATCAACTCCAGGTATCAAAGAAGAAAGTCGTTTATTGGTATGAATATCGTGCGAAGCTGCGGAGGTCGTTGCAGCGTAGGAAAGGGGATTTGCGTGATGGGGGAAATGGTGCAGCATCATGAGATCCATGATTACAGAGTTTCTTTTGAGTCAAGGTATGGGTATGTTGGTTTTCAGTCTTCTACATTGTGTCAGCAATTGCAGTCAGAAGATGGGAATATAACTCAAGACAATAGTAATAGGGCACTCACAGTTATTGACAAGCCAATTCGTGTCTAAACAACTTGGGAAATGCCAGCGAGGAACAGTTTCGCAGCGTCTCAGTCTCAGCTTCCTCCTCGACCCCCAATCTTCAGTCTATCTCAACACTTCTCACACCAAAGGAACAGGTATCAACCAGAGGTCTCGCAACAGAGTTTGCTCGATTCCAATGAATTGACTGACGAGTGATGAACTGCGTTTGCAACGCTTGTGTCACACCACCGTCAAGAGCTGTGATAAGTAGCTCAGCTCTTGGAGACCCCGTCGTTGGGGCTATAATAAAAGCCGAGAACATCTTGCGAGGTTCTCACGTTTTTTGCGCTCAGCCAGCGTTGGCTAAAGGGGATTGAGTTACTCATGATGATCGATGGGGAGGGAAGGAGAAGATTTGGGTGCGACGTTGGTTGTTTATACTCTGGGGGTGACAGGGGTGCCAAGTGCCAAGACCAACGTCGGTATGAGCTCTGACTCTGACTGTAACCCATTTTAATATGATGTGACGCAAGGTAATTTCATTTAACAGACATTTTCAACATATCCATAATCACGAACGGATCATAGTCACAATTAGAATAGATATATAATTTAAATTTCTTTCATAATTTTGCTCAACTACGGTTTCTAGCCTTAAAAGATGATCTCTTCTCGATATCTATCAAAGTATTAGCATTATGAAACCCATTGATGCCTTGACGTAGATAAATATTTGAGTTGATTCAGAACATGTTTCTTATCTCACAGAGCACTGTGTGCCTCAACGAGCTGGGTTATATATCTGGTCTCTTGACCATTTGTCATCATTTAAGAGGGTATGAGGGAGTAAAAAAAATAATAATAACATACCAAATTCGGACCAACATTGAAAACACATCAGTTTGAAGATGTTAACCTCTCTTCATGCACCGTTATCCCATAGAGTAATGAGAAACGGCGCTTGGTAAGGAAAGGATATGGTATCTGATCTCGGCACGATGAAAATAGTATTCCTTCAGCATAAGAGCATGGGAAAGCTCGGAATGCTGTACACACTAATGCCTTGCATGTCACAGCACACATCACCAACGGGAAGGGGAACGAAACAAAAAGTCAGTTGTCATCAAAAAGCTCTGTTGGTGCCACAATACAGTTACCGATCCGCATTATACTCAACCCAACACCCACAACGCCGTCCATGCCATCCCAAATGCGAAACCCGCGATTAAGCAAACAGAGCCGCCGCATCCAGCCCATCCGTGGGCTTCTGGAACCCGTCTGATCGCAGGCCCAACTCGTCGTGCCGCGCCAGCTTCTCGATACTCTGCTCGGCGCGCTGGTTGTACCTGCCCGCCTTCTTGTGTCGGATGTCGGAACGGACTTGGTTGGGCGACACGAACTCCTTGTTCTCGTAGATCACCGGTCCACCAAATGAACCCTCGAGGATCACGATTGGCGTAAGCACGAAACGCGGGCCGATCTCGACGAGGCTGACCTCGGTCTCTGAACCCTTAACCTTCTTGGCTTTCTTCGCTGCGGCCTCGGCGGCCTCATCTTCCTCCTCTCCTGGCTTTACTTTCGAGGGGATCGATTCGCTGATCTGGTAGTTGCGGATCCATACCTTACCATCGGCGAGGGTAAAGCCCATAACGTGGTCGACGAACGGCTTAACCTTACGGGCGCCCTTTGGTACGCCGAAGATGTGAAGGAACATCTCCTTGAGGAGACGGAGATGTGGCTCTTTATCGAATTTGGCATCGAACGAAAGGACAGGCCGGGAGCCTTTCAGGCAGTTACCGGTGAAGTGGAGCTCTTCCATAGTGTGTACTGTATCTAGTGAGCAATAGCCTAGAAGTAGAAGTAGTGAAGAGCCTTACAATTTTGCATGTGCATCTTAACTGTCGGTCCGTTGGGCGCCTTGCTCATCCACAGGTAAAGATCCTTTCCCTTCCTGGCCTCGAAGAAAAACACATTGTTGCAGTTGTATAACTCAGCAAGTTCGTTTAGTTGATATAATTTCGTCTTGGTATCAAGCTTGACATCCTTTCGGCTGTGGGGAAGGAGGGAGTGAAGGTCATTAAGTAGATGGCGATGTCTATTGCGCTTCAAGTTAATATTCTAGGTGCTTCATCCGTCAACTGGGGAATTCCAACCTGTATGTAACACCTCTTGACGAGAGAATCAAGACTTTTTGCTTGTTCCTCTTGATTATGCTGCTTGCGCCCTCCTCCTTTCCGTTCGTAGGCTTCGATAATGACTTATAAACGGACGCCATTGTGGTAATGTCCTTGAAGTTGTGAGAGTCGCGAAATTCTCTAAATCTTCTTGAGTTTCTCAATCGCAACTCGAGAACTTTTTGGCGGAGTTATCTTAGCGCAAGGCTAAGATTGCCTATATTACGCTAACCCACAAACGGTCAAGCTCTGTTTTGCTCAGGTCGAAGCATCATGGGTTACAGGTTGGAGAGGAGACCTCGTAAATAAATCAATACTGAGAATTATGATCATACTCTAGGTTAAATACAAACAGAAATACAAACACATTAATCACTGTTTGTGTTCATTCGCACCAGACATTCATATTGACAAGAATTCAGGAAATACTGTTACACGTGAAGGAACCCAATCTTCATGCCGAATCCAAAAAGGGAACACAATGGATGATTATAAAAATCCATTTGAGTAGACCGGTACAAAGCAAAAAGTCATCGCTCAAGACCAGAACCCGGCGATCATGAGATGAGACCCCCTTTCATCCAGTTTCCGTCTTACAGACAAGTAAATACGCCACCGCTGTATCAATCAAACAATCTCTTTCACCAACCAATATCTGTGAATCGAAGGGGTATAAGTTCCCTAACAGCACTTTCCTCCCTTGGCGGAACCATCATCTGCCGGCTTGCTGAGTGAGATATTCGTGCCTGCGCCGATGTTGGCCTGGGCTCCGTCGCCGCTATCAAGGGCCTTGCTCGAGACGATACGGTAAATTTCTAGCAGGGGGGGTTAGCTACTGGACTGGCAGAATATCCTGTTTTCGTTCTGGACGATCGTACCTGTGAGGATGTTCTGGAAGGCCAGCTCGACGTTGCTGGCATCGAGCGCGGAAGTCTCGATGAATGAGAGTCCGTTGTCACCTGCGTAGTGTCAACTCGAGTCTCTTTCGCATAGTATTTTGATATCACGTACTTGCGAACTGCTTGGCCTCCTCGGTCGGGACAGCCCTCAGGTGCCTCAAATCGCTCTTGTTACCAACCAGCATGATAACAATGTTGGAATCAGCATGGTCCCTCAGCTCCTTCAACCACCTCGTAACGTTCTCGTAAGTCTGGTGCTTGCTGATGTCATAGACCAGCAGCGCGCCAACAGCACCTCTGTAGTATGCCGATGTGATGGCTCTGTATCTCTCCTGTCCCGCAGTATCCCAAATCTGAGCCTTGATTGTCTTCGCATCGACCTGGATGGATCTGGTCGCAAACTCGACACCGATGGTGGACTTGGAATCTAAGTTGAACTCATTGCGAGTGAATCTGCTCAGCAGGTTGGATTTCCCGACACCTGAATCTCCGATCAGGACCACTGTAGAGGGAGGGTTAGCATTGTGCGCGGTGTGTTGTGCTGATCAGGACGGGGCCGGATAAGGCATAAGGGGCAGTCCATACCCTTAAAGAGGAACTATTTGCGGAGAAGAGATTAGCTATCGGAACCGCAGGAGCATAAGAAAAAGATTGAAATAGAGCTATAGCTTACATCGTATTCGTCGTTAGCCATGTTGGCGGTCGTGATGTCGTGGTGATGATGGGGGGGAGGAGGGGTTGTAGAGAGGTTCGTTCGTCACCGCATCACACTATGTATTTCGTCCGGGTGGATGTAGTGGACAAGGCAACACGATTAAATTGGCGAGCCCGCAGTTGCTGCACCACACACGCGCCACACCGCGCCACACCGCGCCACACACACATGGAAGCTTAAGAAGCTCGTCTAGCCCGTTTCAGTGAATTCACAATAAAGAAGCCAACGACGAACAAGCAACAACAAACATTCTTTGTCCAGTATTTAAAGGAAGCAGGGCATTCTTCTTGAACCTACATTACATTAATACAACTCCTAAATACATAAAAGTTCAAGTTAACGTGTCATTCATCCTCTAGAGGCTCGTACACACGTTTCATTACACGCCTGGACCCTGGAACCAAGGAGCATTATATAGTCACGTGTGTGTAAGTATTCTCATTCTTTGATATCGATATCGTTCAAACAGCCTAACAGGATATAGAAATACTCTAGACGCGGCCATCCTAGGAGCTAGGCTCTGCTCTGAACCTTGCAGCTGCATAAAGTCGAGGTGAAGCTGTACCAAAGCACAACGTCGCTCTTACTTAACTTGGCGATGAATCTCGAGTGCGGTGTGCCGATTGCCGCCTAAACAGACAATGGCATCCAGTTCCCCGCCACCAGGTTCAGGTTCAGGTTCAAGTTCAGACAGTGAAAGTGATGAGGATGTATATGTCGTCAAGCGGATCCTGTCCGAAGGAGGTAGGGACGAAGAACGGGTATTCCTTATCGAGTGGGAGGGGTATCCCCTTTTAGAATCTACCTGGGAACCCGAGGAAAATGTCCTAAGTAAGGACACATTAAAGGCATGGCAAGAAGAAAAGCTCCGTCAACGAGAAGGTCTTTCCGAGCCATTTGACACCGATGAGTTCGACAAGCTTAAAGAGGAGTATGACAAGCGCAAACTGAGGCGAGAAAAACTTGGGCTTCCACCACAATCAAAGACCTCGAAATCCGAAAGCAAGGGAGATTCCTCCAGCGATGAAGCCGAGGAGGCCTATGTTGAAGTTCCAGACGCTGAAGGAATACCACTGTCAAAGAAATCACAGCAAGCTCGGGTAAAACGCCGCGATACTACTCTCAGTGACGATGATACTGTTATGAATGATGCTCCTACAAGTGAAGATCGATCTAGAAAAGAGGCCAGACCCACCAAGAACGGGACCGAGACAAAGGCCAAAGTTCACAAAGCTCCAATAATAGAAGCACCTAGCGCAACAGGTTATCAAGGAACGGCTCATAGAGGCCCGGTCTCCCACTCTGCCGATGCCCCAAGAGAGCGATCAGGAAAAGGAAGGCCGCGTACGACCGGACGGGGTAGCCACATGGCAATGTCAAAACCCAAGGCCCGAAGAACCATCGAGAACAGGATCTTAACTGAAACCCGTTCAAAGGAGGCAAAGGCACCGCAACTCTTTACAAACAAGAGCCAGGAACGCAGATTCGAATTGGGTGCTAGGGGGTTGGCAGATCGTGCTCCTGCGCAACTGCCCCGCCTGATGAATCCAGCCGAGTACCGTATTCGGAAGAAGACCTCAGTGCCAGTTCCCGGGGGAGCTCAAAGCACACAGACGCCAGTCTCTACACCAGGTGACCAACAACCGGTTCCCAGTTCAACGGCGGCAACGGCACCTATGGTATCTAGTCCCGAAGAGTTCATTCCTCAACAGGAGGCTACTGCCGTCGGATTTGGGGAAGAGCAGCCAAACCACTCTCCTATTGCCACATTTCATCCACCTACTGCACCAATGGGCTCAACTTCTTCAATTCCAATTCACGGCCACCCAGCCAGTTCCGGAGCGCAAGATGTGGCAAATGTCCTTCCATCAGCACCAGTACGAAAAGTATCACTGGCTAATTACTCTGCGAAACAAAACGGTGTCGCGCCGAAACCAGTCTCTATGTTTAATCAGGCGCAGGGTGGTTTGAGTGAGACTACTCTGAAATCATTCTTCGGGGATCGTCAGGCTCAAGATGACCCTCTTGTCCTAACATTTATTGACGTTAGCGTTCACAACATGGCCTGGGGGGCTGCGGCCCAACAACTCCGAAGCAAAGATCTCACCTTCAACTACATCTGTCGATCTACAGATGTCGACAACTTCAAGTCGGAGTTTAATCCCACTTTATTGGCAAGAGGGAAGGTTACCGCAGGCACTGGAGATGACCAGAAAGTCCAAGACAGTATCTCCGCCCTGGGTGATTATTTAAGAGTTAACATTTCCGGTTTGCTTTATAACTTGGAGTCTCTCAATGTTGTCATATACCCGACACGATGTGAAGAATGGAAATTTATCGAGTCCGGTGCTCAGCTTCAGCACAGCGGTCAACTATCGTTTTTTTCGTTCACCACGCCATCAAAACTCGTGTGCCCGTCTTATAACAGAGAGGCAGAAAGTAGGATGTCCAAAATGAAAGTTAATGGATGTGAGGACTATCAACTTCTAAGCAGGGCAATATTTGGATTCAGCTACCAAAGTCTCCACCAAGTCGACAAGAAAAGCCCTCGGGACTCGTTTTTTCTCCTGTTCCCTAACATGACAGCCCCACTTGCAGACCATACGGCTGCCTGGTTACGGTCCTCAAACAAGGAGTGCAGGATATATACTTGCCAGCAAGCTGGGTCTTGGCGCCAATTTGTGAAATACACTGGTAATCCAGAGGGAGGGAGCCTGATTATCCACCACAAGATGATCTCCTTGATTCCGAGATACCCAGAGCTTCAAAAGTTCTTGCTCAACGGATTAAACAACGTGTGGTGTATAGATGAAGATTTTCCAAAGGGCAAATACTTAATAAGGCTCTTTCCCCATGGAGGAGCGGTATGCCTAACCTCGGGATTCCTATCCGGAGAACCAGAAATGGCTCTATTCTTCTTGAACTGGTTCTTGTCGAAAAGGGGGGGGTCTCGAGCTTCATCTGGAACTTGGAAGCTACTCGTATGCCGTGATATATATAAATTTGTATCTGACCAGGCAATCGGCGCTGCCAAACGAAGAGCGAAACTTCTTGAGACCCTTCCAGCCGGCCTTACTGATTCTCAAATACAATCTATTGCTACCGGCATCGGACTATCAATGAAGAATTGCAAAGATCGTTTCGATCTTATGGATGTGGTAGGCAGACTTGTTCACCCGAAGAACGAGAAGGAAAGAGATCTCGACGCCGTGTTGCAAGCGGATGATACTCGTACCCTAATAGTATTTGCGGATGAAGAGATTAAGCCGTCCGATGACCGTGGGCTCATCCGCTACTTCGCATATTGGTCGGTTCTTCATTTGAAAAAATTCCGCAAATTCGTTGCCATCGGCTCGAAAACAAGCCCTGAAGAGCATGAGGAGGCGGCTGCACAGCCGCCAAAGATATCAAATTCCTCCGGCACAAAGCCTCCATCAGAAAACACACCACAGGATCGGCCTCCGTCTAAGAGCCCTGGGACATCGAAGTGGAAGCGCAGCTGCTTTGCTTCTGTAGATGGAGCAGATGACGATGACGATTATGAGCCGACCATCGAGCCTCAGCCAGATACGACTCAAATATCAGAGACAGATGACTTGAACGCCGGCGTCGCTCCAGAAGACTTAAACCTAGGGGTTCTTAAATTTATCGTCGAAACGGGTGTAACCTACATTGTGGCGACGGATTTCATGAACCGGGCTAAGGGCAACCACGAACGGGCAATGATGCTCTACGAGTTTTCAAAAAAGGCCAAAAAGCAGGCTGAAGAAGCCGCTGGTGCGCCGGTGGCAGCTGAGACGCCGCCGGTTCCTCCTACACCTGTCACCGATGCAAATGTAGCGATCCCATCCACCGAGGCCGTCACCACCGAAGACGTCGTCATGGAAGACGCACCACCTGTCGCACCGGACGCTGCACCGTCTACCCCCCAACCCACGGATACCAATTCCCCGGCCCAAAACAACGTCCCGGATGCCCAACCTTCCTCTCAGACCTCAAACTCAGGCATCATAACTTCCGAAGCCGGCCTCCGCTTTGTCCCACGCTCCGTGCGCTCATCTGGCACAGTGCGAAACGAGCTGAATATCCGACCTGGCTATGTTCCGCCGGAGGATAAAGAGGTGTACAAAGTGAGCCGCGGACGCTCAGGGAGTGTTGAGAGAGCGTCGAAGTCGAGGTCGCGGAGTGGTTCTAGTGGTGTAGAAGAAGGGGGGATAGGTAGTGGGGCGGCATCAGCATCGGTGTCGCCGGGTGGTGTTTTGACGCCTGTTACGCCTGCTACGCCTAGTGAGTGGCGGAAGGATCAGATCGATCGGATGGAGGGGGTTAAGGGGGCGGAGGAGGGGAAGGGGGAAGGGAAGCTTAGTACGTTGGAGTGGTATGCGGAGATGAAGTTGAAGGGGGTGGAATGGAATCACATCGCTGTTGTGGGGTGGGAAGACGCGTTTAAGTTGCTGAGGGTTGAGTATAAGAAGAAGTGATACCCTCGGTTCTTTGCATTGCTGGTTAATGTTGCTTCACTGGCGTCGGCTATTTTTTGCGAGTAGGCTATCTTGCATCATTCATGGAGCTTAGGGCTGGCGTATATTTCAGAATTCAGGGAGCTTAGGACTGGCGCTTAGTTTAGAAGATATTGCTATCTTATAGCACTAATCGAATAGGCTCAGGAGTCAATAACGTCTAACAATTAAAGATTCTTTATTTTGCTACGCTTGAACACGCCTAATCTAACAAACATCGGCCACCCCGTTGTCGTGCTGCTCAGCTTTTTGCATTCCGTGACGCCCAGTGCTAGTATACAAACACATCCATTCGCCTCTCCGAACTCCGGCCTTGCCCCTACCCACCCCATTCCCAATCTCCATCTAAGACAGCTCCATAGCCTCGCCGTGGCCATTAGTGATGTTCATCTCGACAGCGCCCTGCTCGCCAATGAGCCTCTTCTCGTAGTCCTGCACGAACTTGACGCTGCGGGTCTGGTCGTAGAAGAGCTGGAAGCTGCGCTGCACGTCCTCGATACCGACCTGTTTCGCGCGGCGCTTGGCCATAATCAGCTGGCTGGTGGTAATCAGGTTGCTCGCGTATCTCAGGCCGGCCTCCTGTCCAATCTTGGTTAGGAGAGCCAGGGCGTCGGGGGAGACGTCGACTTCCTCCTCCTGGGCACGGATGGAGAGGATCTGCTGGATCTCCTCCTTGTTGTAGGAGTGCGTGGAGACGATGACGACGCGGTCGAGGAAGTCGAGGGGGAGGCCGTGGGGGGACTTGTAGGTGGTTCCACGGATGCGGGAGTTACCCCTGTTGCTGGCCATTATGACGATGGGGGCGAGCTTGTCCTCGAGCGCGCGGTTGATGAAGGAGAAGCACTCGATGTCGAGCATGTGCACTTCGTCGATGAAGAGGACGCCGGGCACGATCTCGGCCTTGCCTTCTTCCTTCCACTCGGCCACCTTCTGGTCGATCTGCTCGCGGACTTCGCTGCGGATCTCACCGGTGTCGCCGGAGAAGAGGGCGAGGAAGCCTTGTGTGCGCGAGTTGATGACGTCGATTTCGTGGAGGGAGACGGTGTGCACGACTTCCTTGCGTTTCTGCAGCTCGCCCTCGGGGCACTGGATGAACTTGGTATCGGCGCCCATGGCGTCGTATTCTCTCGACCTGCCCCAGCTCCTTCCGAGCTTGCTGATCTTGCCGGATGACTTGTCAATGGAGATGACATCGCCAGCCTGGACTCTCTCCTTGGTCATGGCGTCGATCATCTTCGTGCCCATGTCGTAGATGGTTTCCATGTCGGTTGTCTTGATAGTGAGCTTGCCCTGCTTGTTGGCCCCGGTCACCGAGCGGTCGATTTGGATCTCGACGACCTCACCCTCGATCATCTCGGACTCCTCCTTGATGCGCACGCCGATTGATTTGCGGAAAGATTGTGTGAGGGCTTCGGTTTTCGACATTTCGAGGGAGAAGATTTCGGAGGAGGCGAGCATCGTGAAAGGGACGTCTGGGCCGAGAGATTGAGCCATGCCCATAGCTATAGCGGTCTTTCCTGTGCTGTGAGTCTGTTAGTTCGGCGCCTAGGGACAATTTTCGGCGTAATTGGTTGGGAGAAACGCGCCTTGGTGGTCCTGCGATCAACAGGGCTCTGCCAGCAATCTTTCCCTGCTTGACCATCTCCAGAACAATGGCAGCGGCCTTCCGCGCCTTTTCTTGTCCCACAAGGCCTTGCGACGCTGCTCGGGGCTCCAGCGTATCAGTGTCGACACCCAATCCGCGAATATGCGAATGCGCCGCAATCAGGTTCATCCCCCGGAGCTCTTTGCTCTGAGGCACGGTCTGGATTGTCTGTGTACAGTCAGTATTCAAGCAGGTCATTGAAAATGAATTCGAGGTGTATGCAGAACTTACTGTAGCCATGTCGTGGAGTTATTCGGGGTATACAGGAGGGTAGGATGTGGAATGGTAGAGCGGGCGTAGGAGTGATGGTGGTATAAAGATCAATTAAAGATTATTAGCAGTAGCCCGTAGTAGGTAGTAGTACGGTTATCGCGAAGCCCACCTGTACCGTACCGCCTTACGCCCTGTCATACAACAAACGCAACGCCGCTCTAGCACTACAGTACGTACTACCTACACTTCCGCTGTACGCGACCTGACCGACGCGTCTATAATCTGCAGTGGTATAAATTCTTAATATATTGAAACAACTCAACAGCCAACGGCTTAACTTCGCGGCAAGTTGCATGTGGCCACACAAAGCCATACAGATTAAATTCAGAATCCGTAATTCAGATTTGGGGTTCTCTTTTCATGCGCAGCAGTCTACTCTTTAGGATCTCTTGACTACTACAGTTTCTGTCTACTTAATCATTGATTTTTAGCCACTTGTGCCTGCCGCCAGACCCTGCCGCCACCGACCGCCAAAGCCAGCCAAGCCAATTTAGTTATTGCTTCTCAAACAGTAATAACTGCACCTGAACTACACCTCATTTTTTTTTGCTTCTGAATCCACCTCAACTCCTCACGACTATATAACGCCCCCTCTTCTACTCGAAGCTCCTCCTCCTCCTGCTCTTTTTTCTATACATTTTAAAGAGAGCCTGTACAGCAGCTGCGATACCCCTCCTCGTCAACACCGCTTTTTGTCTCATCCAAGACCAGCCAGTCACCAAGGGGTCCACTACCCACTGTACTACACTGTACTGTAAGTTATTTGCAATCGCATTCGAAGTGAATCTATTTAGATCCTATATTCCTTCATTTGGCACTTGAATAGCACACCTGCTAACGTTCATCGCCTCAGACGCGCACTCCATACAAACCAGCATTGGCTTCCCTGGCCCTGCGAAATATCGGATGTTGCCCGAACGCGCATCCTACGGTCATTCATGATCAGGCGCATGATTGCCGAGTCATCATACCTGTAGCTGGAACGCTACGCGCAATCGCGCAATATGTCAGGAGACCGTTCTCACTGGGATTCACGGCAAAATTCGCCCCGGAGTCCACACCGAGGCGGCCGCGGTGGTGGCCGAGGTCAATATCGAGGACGCGGGCGAGGATCGTATCATGAAGACCGAAGTCGGGAGGACCAGGACGAACGAGAGCGAGAACGGCGCGCTGCTGCTGCGGAAAACTACCGGAATAATCGAGGGCAATATTCGCCTGCGGAATATCGTGACCGTAACAGAGGTATGTACAATTTGCCTTGGAAGGTCATTCTTCTGATTTGATTGATCTAAAACTCTGGCTAACTAACTGCACAGACAATGGCACGTCTCGGGACTCGAGCGAGCACGGATATCGTCGAACGTTACCAAAACCACAAGAGTCGACTCCTTCAACCCCTACTAGGTGCGGACTAGGCACTGAGTTCGCGTCAGCAATACAGTCGTTGGCTGAGTGGACCACAGAGGAGAAAAATTTACGTCTCAGGTGCGAACGGGCGAGGCAAGACTGCGATGAGGCAAGGTATATTTTCGATTCAGGGAAGCCTACACATTCCCAATTTCCTATTGAGGCGGAAAGAGCAAAAGAAAGATATGCTAAGGAAAAGTCGGCGCTTGAAGCTTTGGAGGCAAAGTTGAAAGAGGCAAATTCCAAGATATCCAGCACCACCACGGTCGTGGCGCAACACTATGATTCCCTTATTTCTTCCAAAGGTGGAGCGAGATCGTTTCAGCTTGGCACTGGGATCGAGAATGGGTTATCAGAAGCTGACGATAAGTTTTTGAAGCTCGAAAGGGATATGAAAGCCGAGAACCGGAAGCTTCAGGAGGAATTTGATTTGCGTCTTAAAGGTGCCGAAGATAGGATAAGGAGCGACTCTCGTGACCAGGTGGTCGCCATGAATTCATCTATATTAAGCAAAACCGATAATCTCCTTACGCTTAGCAGAGACGTCCTTGAGCTTAAGAAGCACTCAGACTATCACAAAAATCAGCTCAGTCAACAGCAGGATCAGCTGAGAGAATACAAAACTGCCATCAAGAAGCTTGGTGGAGCACCAGTTAATGGGTATTCAAGCGACGCTCCTTCTCCAGGCGATGAGAAGACTCTCATGCGCATCCAGTCAGTGGAGACTCAATTGGCTGCCGAACATTCGTCAAATCTAAAGCTAGCATCTCGAATCGAAACTGTCGAACAGGTACAAACCACTAATACGTTGGCAATGCAACAAGAGATCCAACTTGCCGTTGCTAATACGTCAAGCTTGGAGCTCGTACCAAGAATCGATGCTATCGAAAGGAGCCAAGCCGCTATGTTGCAAATACAAGATAATTTTGAACAGCTGCAACACAACGTCGGTGGCTTTGATGATGATCTAAGCCGCCATGACCAGAGAATCAAAGCCTTGGAGAGTTCTTCAGATAGACCTCAATTGTCGGATACCACTGGTCCCGGAAATGACACTACTCCTGTTGCAAGCCTAGTAACGCAACAGATAAATGCTCTTAAGAATTATATGAGCGAAAGCATTGTGGAGATCAAAGCATCACAGGATGCTTCTGACGGAGCGCATGGGTCACTAATACAAGGGTTACTTGGCAATGTCTCAACAATGGAGGCTAGGGTGGCTGGATTAATGAATGGCGTCGAAGCACTTCATGCTCAACAAAAGGCCACGTTTGACGAGTTAAGGCAGTTGTTGAGAAGGGTTGGGTCCCTGGAGTCTGACTTCGTTCATATGAAACCTGTCAAGGCTGTAGCACCGTTAAACGGATCGGAGAATGCGGCCTCTGCATCTACAACCGGTTTTCTTCAAAATGGCGTTCACGCACCAGGGATTGATTGGGGCCCAGCTCTAAATTCTTTGAGTAGTGAAGTGGCCGATATCAATCGCAGACTGGCCGAAACTAAGCAATTCGAAGCTGGAATCAACATGGGTATACGGAACTTGGACACGCGGATGAATAACATCTTTACCGATCATCTCTCTAAGCAGATCCTTGGGCAGCTCCAAACGGTGTATCCGAATCTCGTCCAGGTTGAAACTCTTGTCCGAGACTTAAACACTCGTATGGGACTCGTCGAAGGCACCTTTCACAATCATACCGAGAGTATTGGCTACATCAGAGATTCTCAGGACGCGGTTCAAGGTAGGCTACGAACCTGGGAGAGTAACTATACCACGGCGATTGCAAATTTATCGACGGCGGTAGACTCTGTTAGAGACTCCGTTCATATCCTACAATCCCCGGGTGTTGGCTTTAGGACGCCTGGTGGGAGCAACGAACAGGACGCGATTCAGGGTAGGCAACAAGCCGGGGATAATAACTATACCACGACGATTGCAAATTTATCGGCGGCGGTAGACTCTATTAAAGGATCCGTTTCTATCCTACAGTCCCAGGCTGATGGCTCTAAAGCTTATTTAAAGGAAGAAATGACGGTGCGGATGGACTCGCTATTCAAAGACCTTAAGGAACATATTGAGGCAGTATCCAAACGTTTGCAGAGGCAGATTGAGGATATTGAGCACCTAATCGAGTTCGATGAGGATGGAAAAGTGCAGTCAGTGAAAGAAGCGATCCACGTTCTCACGGAGAACTATGGGAAGATGATGGGAGAGTTCGACGCGCTTGATTACCAAGTGCAAAAGCTTAAGGCGGAATCTGCCTCGAGCCGTGAAGGCAGTGCCGTCAATCAGCCGCAGGTTGGCAAGGTACAAGAAACCGTGCCATCTGCCTCTGGCCCTAGGGCTGTTTCGACAGCACTCCCTTCCCCTGCGTCGTTAATATCTAGGCAGTCTGGAAACAAGCGCAGTGCTCCGTCTTCGCCTTCGGCTAGGTCACAAGTGTCTGGTCAGAAGCAAACAAGCAAGAGGAGACGAGAGGCCCAAGGGCCATTTGTGTTCTCGGATGGGGACCAGGAGTAGGGTGTTAGCTAGGGAAGCTAAGAAATGGCGTTTCAGGAGGTCGAGATTCAAGAAGAGCGCTTCTTACATTTACTTTTTTAGCGAGACGTTCATGGCTACTGTCCGACACAAAAGTTCATTTGGGCTTATTGCTTGCTGTCAACAATGCAGTACCAATTTTGCTTTAAATGCACGAAAGCGAAATATACGACCATACGATTTTAAAGGCTGCAGTGGCTCTAGCTGCTAAGTCGGTCACGACAGAACATCAATCACCTATAATGCAGCAAGTTGCCTTACTACATTTTTAATCATCTGGCTTCTATTAGAGCGAAGGAATAGGTGGTTGCAGCTTAGAGAGGGGAGTTGGCGTTTTCAGAGATACCAACCTATTACTATTGTTACATAGGCACAATAATACAAGACAACGATGCAACAAGAACAAAGACAACATCTAAAGCTAAGGGAACATATAATAAATGGACAACATTATGATTCCTTATTGTAATCTAGTAGCAGTTATGCTCCTTTAACTACTATTTCATCTCCCCCTTTATACACTTCTTTATCTACAACTATATAATTCTGTAACTATACTACCTCGTAGCTTATTCCCATTATGGGCTTACTTCCTCCTGTGGTATAATGCGGTCCCTATCACTGCCAAACGTCCCCTCGCCCTCTGGTATTATAGGCTCCTCCTGCGTCTCCCACGGCTTCTTTCGCCTCGAAGCGGCCGGCTGGGTCGCCTTGTCGGCGAGCACGGTAGGTGGGATGTCCATGATGCCAGGTATCGGAGCACCACTATTGATGAGGGCGACAATATCCGCGAAAGAGGTTGGGAAAGAGGGATTGGGGTCGGCGTTGGCGGTGCCGCTGGCTGGTGGATGCGGGGTCGACTCCCCAGCAGCGTCGCTCGGCTTTGGCGCCGGGAACTCTTCAGGGGATTGCGAGGCAAGATGCGCCTTGTACGCGTCGAAGTCGATTGTCTGGTTTGTTTTGCGCGCGTAGTAGAATGTTCGGGCGCGGATGGTGAGGTCTCTCAACTGGGAGGGGCTTGGGTTTGGGCCGAGGATGGCGGCGAGGCCAGCCTTGCGAACGTCAATGTCTTAGATGGAATTGGATTGAGTGGCGTAAATAGCGTAAGACATACCTGGAATTCACCATCTTTCTCCCAGTTGTAGGAATCCAGCTCTTGAAAGAGCTTTTCGTTGTTTGACGGCTCTGTCGACATTTCTTTCGACATTCCGGCCACAAACTTGGGAGTTGTTTGGTCTTCCATGTGAGTTTGTCGCTCGGCCGGTCATTAAGCGCAGGGCTGATGGACAAGGCTGACAGTTGTGCATGGATTAGTTAAACGAGGTTTAGCTCAGCCTTTTCGGCTTTTTCGCGTTTTTATTGGGTGGCTGGGGGTTGTCTGGCAACTGGCGTTTACGTTTACCATCCCCTTGGTCTTGGCACCGCGGAATCCACCACCGCGCACAAACTTCACCACCCAAGCCCGCCAGAGACGAGAGAGATCCACTGTGACAACCTCCTCCCTCTTCCTTCAACACCACTCAACGTTCGATCTTCACCAGTCTTCAATCTATACGTTTTCGGACCCGGCGCGATCATACTACTTTCTTCTTTTCTCGCTCTGATTTGATTTCAGATCGCTTGATATAGTACTGCCCCGTTTCTTTTTGCGCTGAGGAGCGGCGCGACCTAGTTCGACATGTCCGAGTTCATCGGGTGAGTTCCAGCCTCCGCGTCACAGCCTGGCCAACAAATCATACCGGGAATCCTTTAGCTAATCGATGCTCGCAGATCACGCATATCCCTTGTTTCGAGGAGTGATATTCGGTACGAATAGGGTCCAATTGCACGTCCCCAAAGGACCCAACTGACCGCCGCGGCTGCAGCTATGTAGGCACTTTGCATGAGATCAATTCCGAGACATCGACCGTTGCACTCGAGAACGTTACATCTTTTGGTACTGAGGGTCGGAAGGGAAACCCAGACGAAGAGATTGCGGCGAGCGACAGCATCTACGAATACATTGTCTTCCGTGGCAGTGATGTCAAAGACTTGCGGATCGAGGAAGCTCCAGCTGCGAAGGAGAACAAGCCACCACAGGTGCCAAATGACCCTGCCATCCTAGGTGTACGTCTATCACTCCCTTCAGAACCTCTACAGACTGCCCCCGAGTCAAAGCACATCCTGAGATGACGAAAAATTCCGGATGTAAACCATTACTTTCTCCGAGAGCGCAAACCCCATGTGGAGATTTCCGTTGCCTTCCTTCTGATCTATCCCAACATTATTCACTCATTTTATCAAATGTGGTGTTTCAAAGCTAACATAAATGCTTAGTCGGGATCTCGTCCTGTCCAGCAACAGCAGCAAGCGCCACAACAGCCGCCAGCACCTCCAGGGCAAGGTGGACGACAGTTCCAACAGCAGCCAGGGCCGCCACAGAACCAAGGCCAGCAGAACCCAGCCGGTCCTGCGTCCCAACAACAACAACAACAGTACCCTCCTCAGTTCTACCCTCCCCCAGGCCCAGGACAATGGGGCCGTGGCGGTCCACTTCCACCTGGAGCTGGATATCCTGGCATGCCTTATCCTCCACCTCCACCAGGGTGGTATCCTCCCCCAGGACAAGGATTCCCCCAGCCAGGCCCGTTCCCGTACGGCCCATATGGTCCATTTCCCCCAGGACCTCCAGGAGGACCCCCAGGACCACCTGGCCCACCAAACCAGCAATTCCCGCAGCAGAAACCTGCGCCAATCGGTCCAGGTGGAAGGCAACAGACAACACCCGGTCCCACGGATAAGTCTGTTGAGCCAAAGAGCCTAGGCGGCCAGGCCCCAGCTGCTCCAGGGCCCCATGCGAAGGGGCCAAAGCAACAACAGGCACCTGTCGAGTTGAAGGGGTCGCCTGTCCAAGCCCCAGCTCCTAAGGAGGCTCCAGCTGCCACAACTGGCCCTGCTGCTCCCGCTGCTACCAAGACCGCTCCAACTGGACCTAAGGGCGGCAGGATCCCACCTGCGGTCCCACTTGCAAGCCCAAGTGCTGCTAAAGCCCATGCTGCGACCACTAGCAAAGCCCCCGCCCCAGCAGTCAATGTTCTCGCTCGCTCTGCTGTCGAAGATGCTACTCAAGCTGCCACCGCAGCGGTCGCCGCGGCCATGGCCAAGCTTCCCCCTGTCGAGGGTCAGCACCAGAACGGTAATGCCATTGACAACCTGACCAGAAAGGTCAACGAAATGAGAACAAACGACACGATCCGTGCTCCCCGTCAACCAGGCGTCGGCGGGTTTGGTGGACGCGGTGGTGCGTCGCGAGGCCGTGGAGGACCTCGCCAGGAGGCCCGCAAGGTTGAGGTCCCCAAGGACGATTTTGACTTCGAATCATCCAACGCCAAGTTCAACAAGCAAGATCTGGTCAAGGAAGCGATTGCTGGCACTTCGCCTGCCGAAAGCCCAATTGAGGAGGCAGCACCAGAGACGGCGGCAACAGGGTCCTACAACAAGTCGTCTTCCTTCTTTGACGACCTGTCCAGCGAAAGCAAGGACCGCGCAGAGGGCGACTCCACTGGCAGGCGCCCAGGTGGCCGCGAATGGCGCGGTGAGGAGCAGAAGAAGAACTTCGAGACCTTCGGACAGGGCAGCGTCGATAATGGGTACCGAGGTGGTTTCCGCGGCCGAGGACGCGGACGCGGCGGCATGAGAGGTCGCGGACACTTTGGCGGAAACGGACAGCCCGGCGCACGCGGCGGGCGCGGTGCGCATCGCGGAGGAGCCCAGGAGGGCGGCCTATAACTCGCGACATAGGAGTTTTCAACGTTTTCTACCGATGTCGACGGAATGACGGACGGTGTATCAACAGACTCTTTACGGCGGACAAAAATCTGAAATATCTGGAAAAAGACAGCGCGTTTTTCTTCACATGTCTCGTTCTTTATGCTTTTGCTTGCCGCGCTTTTACTCGCTCGGCATTGGCTCGCTGTGTCTACCGTGGGGATTTTTCAAAGGAGTCTTGTGGGATACCAAGATTACGATTGTAGTGTGGATTTATCTACACATTTTTTTTTCTTTCATATTGTTGTACTACAAGCATTACGACTCGCATGATACGGTTCATGATGGAATCTGGGTGGCCTGGCGGCAGGTCATGGCCAAGGATCGGATCGAGGATGGATATGGCCAGTAGATGGATCTCTGTTACGGGGCCTTCGTTATGACGGCTGGTTTGCATAAAAATGGAGGTGAAAGGGGGGTTTGGTTTGATAGAGACTTGCAGCTAGATACTGCAGAGCATAGTCGAATAATAAATGCGTCAAACCAACAATATTTGTCTGCAATGTACAGTGATTCTGGTGTATTTTTTGTCGATATATGCGCGTCATATTCTCAGCTACTGTGCTCAAGCCATGTGCCGAGAATATATTTGAACTCCGACTTCTCAGCTTTCTCCTTTTAGAACAGCACGTTTATGTTAGTGTATTACGAACTATACTAATGTTTTATATTTCCTTTCTCCTTTACTTGCGGTCCTCTATGCTTTCATCCTTTATACACGTGTTCTGGAAGGGACAGCTCAGCTTCGAGGAACAACATTCCTCCGACTCCGCCACAGGGTTCCGCAAGCATCGAGAGCTGCCCCGTGTCCAATTCAGGACGCGATATACCAACTGCCTCTCAACTGCCGCACGCTGCTTTTCAACACGATCCCCAGCGCACTCGATGACCTGCCGTTGAAACCGCGCAACTTGATAATTGCTTGGAGGAAGACACATACCCCTTCGTGACGGGCATCTGCGCCATCAAACCGCCAATATGAATTTGTTCCGTCTCCTGGGTACGCATCTTTTAATTGGGGAAGGCTTCATGGGATGAAGGGCTAATTGTTGCGTAGCTGATTTCAGCCATTTGTTGTCCATTTTGATCCTGCTGGATAAGATGATCAGGACAAACGTGAGGCGCCCTCCTTCCAATGCGTCACGCCTACTCTGGAGCTATACTGACATCCCTCCCAGAGCTGTTCCGGAATCTCGTTCAAGTCGCAAGCATTATACCTCATTGTCTACGTGACGCGCTACCTTGGTATGCCACTCTTCGCCTCCTATCCAGGCGCTCCAACTAACAGCCCGCCCCGCAGATATCTTCACAACCTTCACGGACAGCTACTACAACAGCATCTTCAAGATCCTCTTCATCTCCTCCTCGGGCTACACGCTCTACCTGATGATGACGACCTACAAGCCCACGCAATCCGCTCCCCTCGACACCTTCCGCGTGCAATACCTCCTCCTAGGCGCCTTCGTCCTCGGCGCCCTCTTCCCGCCGGAATACAGCGTGCGCGAAGTCCTCTGGAGCTTCAGCATCTGGCTTGAGAGCGTGGCTATCCTGCCGCAGCTGTTCATGCTGCAGCGCACGGGCGAAGCGGACACGATCACCGTGCACTACATTTTTGCACTGGGTATCTACCGCGCGCTATACATCCCCAACTGGATCTGGAGGTACTGGTCGACTGGGCATCTGGATAAGATCTCGGTGCTGGCGGGGCTTGTGCAGACTGTGCTGTACAGTGATTTCTTCTGGATCTACTATACCAAGGTCATGAAGGGGAAGAAGTTCGCATTGCCGGTATAAGGGTGGCGTTGGACTGGATGGATGGGGGGGCAGATGAGGTTGTGGAGACTGAGCGTGGATTTGGGGCCGGAATGGCGTGGACTGTGTATTGAGGTGTATCAGATGATGATGTGGATTGAAAAACGGGCCCTTTTTGCCGTGTACGACTTAGCATTGGACTGGCGTTGGAATGGCACACTGGTTATTATAGACGCAGCGATTGCCGGGTGGTTCTACTGTGTTTGTTGAATATATATTGCAGCAAATCACCTATTACAGATCCTCTTCTCCGTGCTCTTGTCCGTGAACTCTCACTCCATGACACTACTAAATGGACTCACGCAGATAAGTGTAATGTACATGTATATTATCTAGACTATAAAAAACTCGTAAATCTCATAAGGACAACGCTCAATATGCCATCCCATAACCCCTCGTCCATCAAGAACCAAGCTCATATGGACTATGCGACATTCTATACGCCGACAACTCAACAGGGGTATACCGCCTCGGAGGAGGAGGCGGCATACGGTGATACGGATTCGCATACACCTCGTACTTAGCATACGGGTCGAACTTGTCGGTGCTTCCCATACTAGCATCTCTACTGATAGAGGTCTGCATGTCGGGGAAGTGGAAGGGCCCGGAGATGGCGGGCTTGCCGATAGACGGCGAGGGCTGCTTAGGCTCCCGGTCACGCTGGCGCTTCCGTAGGAACATGACACCGAGGATGACGAAGCAGATTAGGGCGGCGCCGCCAACTGCGCCTCCCACTATGGCGCCGACGTTGTTAGGGGCGGATGGAGGCGTGGCCGCAGTATCAGATGATGATGAAGAGGGCGATTCGTCTGACACCAGCTTTGTTGGGGCAGATATCCCTGCGCCGGTCGGCGGAGGCGAAGTGATATGGTCTGAAGACGATGAGGAAGCCGAGTCCGAAGAGTCCGAAGAAGACGTTGAGGTCGTACTCGAAGATGAGGGTGGAGGTGTGGTGGAGGTCGTTGGGGGGATGGTAGTGGATTTCTCAGCGGGAGTGGGAGTCTTCGTTGGTGTTGGCGTTGTTGTAAACGATGTAGGCGACGCCAGCAAGTGGTCTGTTTTAGGTGTATTTGCGCAGGCAATATACGCATACGTCTGATCCGGACCCGCGGTCAGGAGCGCAGTCGAGCAAAAGTCGTTACCGGCATCCGTGCTAATATCGAGTCAGGCAACTTTCTTGTAGACCAAACGGAGCATCCACACATACCAGTGAAAAGTCGTGACAGTGGAATCGCCGGAGATGCCACATCCAGTAGAGCAGGCATGGTTATCAACACATGCACCCGCAAGACCACAGTCACTTGCTGCTATGACTGTGGTGGGACAGAATCCCCATAGTTGCTTCTGTATGTCGACACGGCAGTCGAAGCCAGCGTCGGCAGTACGAGGATGGTCTGCCCTTCCCTCGCCGAATCCGCATGTCGATGCGCGAACTTGCTCCTGCCGCTTCTTAAAAAGCCCTAGGATGGGTGCAAGTAATCCAACAGTTGAGTTAGAGCTCGATGCCTGCATCAGCTTCTGGCCTGGCCGAGCCGTTGTCGATGCTTCGACCAAGTTATGATATTGAAGGGCAAGAAAAACGAGGGAAATAAGCAGGCTCCTCATTATGAATAGGAAAAGATCATCAATGCTTCAATGACGAACAACGAAAGAATAATAATGCGATAGACAGAGAATGAAACTTGACATATGAGTACCAGAGCAAGAAGTGGACGCACCTACTATGTATACTTACTTGCGAGGGGTATCATTTCCCAACCAACATTTTTCTGTAACGCTCTGCTTCATAGCTCCTGTTGGATGTTGTTATTTTGAGAGTCGTGGTGGATCGAGTACCAGTAGTCACTTTTAGAGTCTCCATACTACGACCAGGTAAACCAGTAACGAGGTCATCCCTGTGGTCGCTCTATGTTACAAAATGAAGCCATGGGCGGCTCGCGTCAACTGAGAGCGTTTATACCTGGACGGTGATTAGTCCACACGATTCCTTGGCAAGACTTAACCCTTTAGCCCACAAGCCAGCCGCCACTAACCACCACGGGAGGAGCCTCGCCCTGACAGACCGACAGGCCATATTTGGCAGGGAGCCACCGAAGGCAACCACGCCATTTATCCACCCGCCAGGGCAGCGACGCCAACAGCTGTCAACTGTATCGTTTCAGTATATTGAATAAGCGCGCAATAGCTGCCATGAACACCATATCGATATGAATCCTCAGTTACTACAACTAACAAATCTCAACGGACCATGTCCCGGAAACTCAGGGTCCTGGTTTCAACCATCTGCCTGTCCTTCGCTGTTGTGTCAATTCTAATCAGCGCCACTTATCTTTCTGGCTCGTCGTCTTCGCGAGAGTTTGTTAAGTCATGGGCGGGAAAACTGTCGCCATCGTTGAACAGCCCATCCTCAAATTCCACAGGTGAGCCCGACGATTAGCGGAAGCAACGGGATTGAGTACTGACACCTCCTGAGCAGCTCCCCAAGATGCTAGTGGGAAGCCTGATAATGGCCTGGTCCCGGTCCTGCGAGAAGGCAATGCAACATTACTCGAAATGGCCCCGGCCTATATCAAGTCTATCATGACGCCGGAGGACAATACCATCCCTCGAATGGAATGCCCAGCTACAGAGGGCAAACGATACGACTACCTCAAAGCAAAGTCGGAGAAGCCGTTCTTTCGCGCCGTGCGACCAAAATACTTCTTCGCCATCGACCTACATCAGTGTATCGACCTCCTCCCAAGGCTAATCAGCTCTGCCGTAGAAGCCATGCGCTTCCTCGGTCCCGAGAACTGTGCCTTATCGATAGTAGAGGGCCGCTCTACCGACGGGACCTTTGAAATCTTGAAGCTGCTGCGCGCAGAAATCGAGACTATGGGCGCCTCATATTACTTCAATTCCTCGGATCTGAACCCCACCTCTGGAGCCCGCATTGAAATCCTCGCTCAGCTACGGAACCTCGCCGTGCAGCCTCTGATGGCCCAACCCGAGAAGTACGATGCTTCTACGACAGTCATCTTCCTCAACGATGTCGCGATATGCAAGGAAGATATCCTCGAGCTCATCCACCAGCGCCTGCACCAGTCCGCCGATATGGTGTGTGCCATGGATTGGACCTATGTCGGCGAGCACCCTACTTTCTACGATGTGTGGATCGCGCGCGATATGGCCGGGGACACATTCTTCAGTATCCCACCCGACGGGAACTGGGACTCCGCGTGGAACCTGTTCTGGAACAACACGCTAGCGCGGGAGCGGTTCTTCGAGCACAAACCCTTCCAGGTGTTTGCGTGCTGGAACGGGGCGACGGCGTTCACGGCGAAGCCGCTGCTAGAGCTTGCGATGGGATTCCGTGGCCCGAAGCAGAAGGAGTGTTTCCAAGGGGAACCGGAGATCTTCTGTAAGGAGCTGTGGAAGGCGGGGTATGGAAAGATTGCGGTGGTGCCGAGTGTCAACTTGGAGTACTCGAATGAGCGGGGGAAGGATATCAAGGCGCTAAAGGGGTATGCATCGCAGTGGGTGGCTAAGGATGGGGATGATCCGAAAGATACGGCATCAAAGATCCAGTGGGTAAAGGACCCGCCGAAGCTGGTTAAGTGTATGCCGAATTACCAGGAACAGACATGGGTGCCGTGGGATCAGAGTTTGGCGTAAAAAGAGGTTACATAGCAGGATATGTGTAAGACTATTGGCACGGAACAATATACAATAAAATAATAATCCATCATTGCTATATAAGTCTGTGGGAAGACAGTCCTTGCTCTCCCTTTGGACGTGGTTATTATATGATCATACATATTAAACGCTTTCCGCCAGCACAATGTGCGCAAGGATCTCCGCTGTTCTCGCCACGTCTTCAGCGTGCGCTTAGTCGTAGAACGCTTCATCCAATTCCTTTAACGTCTTCCCGCCAGTCTCTGGAACGAACTACTAAGTCCATGCGAATGAGAGGAGACAGAAGACCGCGAAGAAGGTGTAGAACATAACTTCGGATGCGACATAACTCGGCACTAACTCTCGGTCTCACATGTGCATCTGCGAAAGCGAAATAAAGTCACTGCTACTAAGTCTACTTTAAAGGTAAATGTATTTTTTTCTCACGGATGTGGAAGTGCTATCTGTTTAGATGACTAGAAAGGGTTGCACAATGCTCTTTCACTGGTACAGCAAGCTAATAGAAAACCCGAAATTAATTTCTAAAAAGTTGTCAATGCCAAGGGCTTGTCATTAATATTCCGGCTTCACTTTACATATAGCTCAATGAATACAAAGGGGGGTGGGGGGAAATGGAACGAATGAAAGGAGGAAAGACGCCATGTGTGCATGAGTTGACAAGCTTGAGCATGTACTGCATTCACGGTCCCCTCGAATCTCAGGCAGGACATCCGCTCGCAGGGTAGTTGCAGCTACTCGCTACTCTGCCTCCAGTAATCGCAACATTGTTGAAAATGAAGTTCGAGCACGACCCATTGCCGCAAAGAATGTAGTAGTCCTTCGCTGTATCAGTGGCTGTTCCAGTCACATTCTGGAATAACACATTCTGAATTAGGACTCCTGAAGAAGGGTTTCCTGTCGCACCACCGTTGAGGTAATCTTGCTGGACGTCAATGCCGAAGGTGGAAGTGTCACTGATGGCGATGTTGGAGTACGTGACGTTGGCGATGTAGCCAGTTGTGTTATAGTTGGTTTTGATGCGGCAGCCATTCTGGGAGTCAATGACGGAGGAATTAGTGAACTATAGTATGTGTTAGAGATATCTGTCATGAATATATCACATTCTTATTTTTCTACTTACCAGAATATTCGTCACGTTATTATTGGACTTTCCTCCCACTGAGCCAATGGATAATCCGTGTCCACCATGGCACTCTAGATTCGACACTGTTATGTTATTACCGCTTGTTATAGCCACACAGTCATCCTGGTTGTAAACAACACTTCTTTGGACAACGATATTGCTCGATGAGCTAACGTCAAAGCCGTCCGAGTTGTGTGCCGCTGCCAGCCTGTTGCTGCGACTGTTAGGAGCATCACCCGCCGTGTTATTCAGGACCAAGTCCTGGAAAACGACATCGGAGCTGCCAGAAATGGTAAATAGATGGACGGGCCAGTTCTGGATATGCAGATTTTTAATCACGGACTTTCCGGTCACTTTGTTGACGACGATGAAGTGATCTGGTTTCGGGACTCCTCCGTTTGAACCAAGGCCGTCCCAGTAAGCCTGGCCGTTGCCGTCAATGATTGCGCCAGGGTTGGCGGTGATACTGATGCTCTGGCCGCCAATGGTGATAGGGTTGAAGGTGGAAGAATTGGTGAAGCCAAAGGTGGTTAGTCCATCGAATGTCACTGTTGTTCCTGTTTTGAGCCCAGAGAGGTTGATTGCGGAGCCATTTGGAGCGGCAATATTGGACAAGACAATATTGGTACAAGATGCAACGGCGGCAGAGATCTGAGAGTAGTCCGTACATACGCATGGTGTGCCTGATGAAGCGGATGTAGTGAGGGTGTTAGCTGAGCTAGTAATCAAAGTCTCGCTTGTAGAGGCAGCAGACGCAGAAGACGGAGCAATGAGAGTGGTGGTTGGAATAGACGTATGAGTAGATGTAGTCGAGGCAGTCGTGGTCGCCGTACAGCTCTTAGTGTTCTTAGTGTTTCCGGGAGCCTTGTGATCTTCAGGCGTACATCCTTCATCATGGAGATCACTTGGGTCAAGATAAGTGGTATCAACCCACCACTCGTCCTGGAAGTTCTCACCGAGAATAGACCGAATCGGGATGGATGCATTCAGCTGCTCGCTGAAAGTCGCTCTGGGTCCTTCTTCCCGCACAGATCCAGGACCATAGTTCCCATACTCTCCAAATGTGACATTGCCAATATTGGGCGTACTTGTAGACCATTGTTTCCAACCAGCGGGGTCAATAATGTTTCCCAAGTAACTCCCTTGGAAGACTACTCGGGCGAAGGATCCCCAAGGTCGACCAAGAGAGTTGGTTCCTGCGGGGATGGTGTCGTTAATTCCAGTAATGTTAGAGCGACTGATAATGTACCATGAAGGGTTGGTGGCACTGCTGCGGCCTGAGGCAGTGATGGAACCAGTTGCGATCGTGCGGATGTCAATGTTCTCGAACCATGCAAGTGCAGTTTGTCCGAAAATGAAGTCTACAGCACCGACGATAAGACTTTTGGCATAGAGCTGGGAACCTGTACAGATACTTCGTCAACATACGTTCGAATAATCATTCTCCCGCGACTTACCTGTCTCCGCAAGAAGAGTGTCCTGATATCCAATCAGCTGACAGCCATAGTAGCCCTGGCCTGTGGTCTCTGCAGAGACGGCCAGGTTCTGGCCATTCTTTGGAATATGACCAAAAGTGTTGACAACGTTCAAGTTGTATACTTTGGTGTTTGGATTCCATTGACGAAGAGTCGCCGTAAGGTCATCATTCGTAGTGTTGATCAGCGCAAGATTGTATGTGATAGTAGCAGTGTTATGCTCATACCCCTTAGAGTTGCAGGTATAGCCTTGAACAGTAAGGTTAGACTTGAGACGAGGAATGTAGACTTGTTCCACATATGTCCCAGGGAAGATAAACAGATTTTGCGGTCGAGTAGTAGTGTGATTGAGAGCATTCACGCCCTCCTGAATAGTAGAGAAAGATCCTAGGTGTGGATGAACGCTGTTGTCCACTATAACCGCGCCTGCTTCGGGGGAGACCCTGGCCCATGGGCCAGAGCAGGTGTGCGAGGGTACATGCGAGACGGGGTAACCTGGAAGAGCCTGCGAAATAGCAAAGCAAGTTGTGAGCGCAAGATGGACATAACCAAACATGATGCCTCAATGCCCCTTGAACAGAATTATAGATGGTAGTCGACTGCTCTGATATATGGTTGAAGAGGGGAACCACCGAATTTATATTGTTCGGACGAAAGTGCGCCCATACCATGTAGTTATATTTTTTTCGAAGGGGACTCCACGGAAACTGGGACTCAGTTGTGGTGTTTCCCCAGCTCCAGCTCCAGCTTCATATCCGGGGTACCTACCCCGCCCAGTACTAGGTAGTAGGTTCCATCAGTTACGTGCTACGTACGGACATATTGTCCCTGATCTCGTTTTAGCGTCGACTTCCCAATGGGAGCTTAATTTCTCTGTACCTGTCAATCGAAGTTAGTGCGATTTTGCATAGAATCTGGAGAATCTGGAGAAAGAAAGTTTCCGCCAATTATGAAGCTTGGACCATTTTTATTAGGGAAATAAGCTCTTTCAAGCATTTACTTGTGCAGAATGTAGGGGTGATATACGCACCCCCTGTTGTTATATAACACCGGCCACGCCTAATTAGTAATTTCGCAATATTTAATTAGAGGTTCTGCCGATACCTAGCTTTGCTAACTATTTGTACTGTAAAATAAGTAACTGAACGGCAGACATTTCGTGCGACCAATGTTCAATTCCCACCAATACAATAATAGTGCTCACGTACCGCCGTTGCTCTAGACATTGCAGTACTACTAGGCCACGCGTCCTAGTGAGGACTATTTGCAATTTCCCATCTAGCTTCTGTCTAACCACATGACCTGGCACGGTACAAGTATTTTCTACAGTGCAGTAACTAGGCGGTCTATGCATCCAGCCTAAGAATTGCTTCTAGCCATGGCGGGAATTTTGTGTAGTAGTTGTCAGAAGTTAATGTGTATTACTAGAACGTTGTTATCTGAATACCCACCAAGGTAATTCATGAGTACGGTATGGCGTCGGATCAACCACCACCAAGGGTCTCGTGCTCTAGTTGAAATGCGTTTACCAACCTAAAGGGCAAAACAAGCATTTAACGGGGTATTATCTGCTTCCCCTTATCCTGCTTCTCTCTCTCTTTCTTGGTAAGTGGTTTTGCGGATGGCTCTGGGGCCACGGTTCCGGGTGTTCCTGGAGCTGCAGAACAGCTGCAAGCAACCGTACCATCCGTAAGGCGCCCTGGACGCTTGGCCAGGCGTTTTTCCTCGAAGTTGCGCTCCACATTTGCGGCTTCAAGGAGAGATCTTATCAACTCGTTGGCCATAGTGACAGTGCCCGTTGGAGTCTTGGTGCCTTCCGAAACAGGAGTGGGAAGTCGACCAGCTGCAGATGCAGGATCTGTAAACATTAGCATATTACCCTTCTCAGCTTCGCTCCGTCAGTCTATAGGCGCCATCCCATGGGCTCGCCAGTCCAACAGTCCGCTAACCATGGTTAATTGACCTGGTTTTGCACACATTCGTCTACAAAGGAGGCAGTTCTACGCAAAATTCAAAAAGACGAAGTCTTTGTAACCATGGTTAATTGATTTGGTTTTGTGCAGATTCATCTAGAAGTAGGGCAGTTCTCCACCAAACCAAGAAAATACGAAGTCTCTGTAACCATGCATGAACTTATTTTGCGCAGATTCATGTAGATGGAAGTGGTTTTGCGCAAAATCCAAAAGCATGAACTTTTGAAACCATGGTTTGAAGGATATTTTGCGCAACCCCATTAAGAAATATATGGTTTTGTGCAAAATCAAGAAGAGCTAAAGAACACGAGTTACTCGAAGGAAATATCAACAATACGGGGAAAGGGGAGAGTTGCCAAATATCTAGGGAGACGGTCATTAGGATGGCAAAGGACGAATTCCGGATGTTAGCCAATAAGGAGAATTTCCCCTCGATGCAATCCATTTTGTAACGGCCGAATATTTCAATTATAAATTAAATTCGTTCGTGGCGGAGCGGGGGATACGCCTGCTTATTTCCCGCCGGATGGGACAAGACTTCACAACTATCAAAGTATCGCCACATATATGTAGGAGCTTGCAAGAAGGCCCATTAGCAAGAACTCTGTCAGTAAGAACATCCATTAGCTATAAAGTTCGACGGTGAGATTATCCGACAGTGAGAATGTTCGGCAGTGAGAAGGTCCGTCAGTCGACAGTGAGAAGGAGCAGTGGTGAGAAGGAGCAGTGGTGAGAAGGAGCAGTAGTGAGAA